>NW_025320682.1:140000-175594 GCF_019176455.1 Solea senegalensis
GTATAGCCTTTGTGTGTTATTATTCATTCAGCTGAGCGCTGAGTGTTTGTGCAGGCCGTCACTTACACTCCTGTTTGTTTTTCCGCTCGCCTTCCTGAACATGTGTGTGTGTGTGTGTGTGTGTGTGTGTGTGTGTGTGTGTAAACTCACAAGTGTGTAGGTGTTTTCTTTCCCTCCTGATCATGGAGTCAGCAGTGAGTTTGCCGCTCTGTGGAGGCCTCACGGGATTTGTATGCATTTGTGATTTATTGATCTGAGTTTCTTTTAGCAGCGCAGCTTTCTGAGCAGTCATTCACCTTTGTTCTCCCCTCCCTGTGTCTTTCTTCTCCTCCCCGCCCCCCCCCCGCCTCCTCCTCCTCCTCGTCCTCTCACCGTTTCAGTTCCTATTGAGCTCGTAGGACAAGAGCTGAGGTAAGGAAACACCTTCATCTCTGTGCAAACCTCTTTCATAATGTTCCTTTATGTGTTCCTCAGAGAAACTCCCCCCGCAGCTGCAGACTCACTATCACTGCCTCTTTAGATATGTTGTATATTTTTTTATCATCACCACTTCTCAGCTCTTGGTCGTTGCCTCCAACATGCTGCTATTGATTTCTCACAGTCTTTCAATATTTCCTGCTATGAACACGTACGGCAGGCGCAGGGAAAAGGAGCGTATATGATTTTTCTTTTTTTGTGATGCGATCGAAGGATAGAGCGTGAGGAGATGGTGAAGGGCGAATATTTAGTTCCCCTCATCCTCACCGGTCATGAACCTCTCTCCTCGATCTCCATCCACATTATTTTTCCGTCCTCTCTCATTTTTTGACACACTTCACCTTTAAAAACTGATCTGAGCTCAAAACACCTCTCACTTTCTGAATTATGGATAAAATAAACTGTGGGGAGGCCAAAGAGCATCTCATTCAAAATGCAAATGCAGCATTTTTTAATAAGCGAAATTAATAATTAGGATAATTGGAGTAATAAAGGGCAATTGCTGGAGGAAGTTAATGAGAATTGAAATGAGCCATCCTGAGGGGTCATAGCAACCTGAATCAGAGGAGAGAGGAAGGAGAGAGAGAGAGAGAGAGAGAGAGAGAGAGAGAGATGATGAGTGGCGAGCAGAGCAGAGAAGGGGAAATTACAGCAGGTCTCTGCTGATGCTTATCTCTCATAGTAACAGGATATAGGCCAGGGTTGATGAACGACACACAATATTATGTTCTCTCCGGCTTGATGCCACCTGCATTCATGCATTATGTGTATTTGCTGTTGGGGGGGAGGGGGGCGGGGATTCATATCTTTGTGCATGTGCATTTGTGTGACAAGTGTGCTCAGTTTGCATGTCTTTGCTTTGTTGTTTATCTTTCTTTCTTTTTGCTGCTGCTTTTACTGCCTGTGGTTATCGCTGCTGCTTCAGCGCAGCAACTAAAATGCACCGTGTGTTGAACATTTCTCTAACCTCCATCCATCTCATCCAGCTGCCCCACCCCTGGATGCAATGGCTCTGGCCATATCAGTGGGAGATACTCACGACACAGAAGGTAGGGCAGATGAAAAGACCCACCCTCTGTCTGTCCTTCCGTGCTGTCTGTCTCTCTGTCCTCCTTGTCCCCCTCGCTCCGCCCCACGAGCATCTGCTCGGTGGAAAATATCACATTTCACTTTGGTTCTTGAAAAAGTCCGGGACACAAACGCATGTATTTGTAGCTTTTAGTGTCGAGAGTTTGATGAAAAGATCAAAAGTTTAGCTTAGCTTAGCACAAAGACGGGGATCGTGTGTACACTGGCGTTGCCAAGGATTTGTTCCATATTTGAATAAAAATGGATAAAACACGAGTCCTGTATTGAACAGAGATGGAAGGCGCTTTGTTCCTTATTTTTGAAAATGAAGTCAAACAGAAAAATGACACAGAACACTGCTGTAAGTGACAGGGATGCTAGTTAGCCGTAGCTAGTTAGCGTCTGCGTCAGTGCCGACTTATTGCAGCTAAATGTAGAAACAATCATTTACTGTAGGTTTTATTGACATGTTCATACATTTAAGAGTTTCACACTGTGGTTATTCATAGGACGCACAACATCTCAGGTGTAAACAATACTGATCACGAAATCCACCTACAACACATCTAACCCGGTTCCAGCTCATTTGTTGATGCACACAAATGAGATCCATGAGACCATTTTAATTAGTGGGCTTATTTTAGGAAAGTAAAAAAAAAGAGAGTTAAATCCACCACAATCTTTTACTATAATGTTATTATTGCAACTGTGTTAGTCAGAGCAGTGGTTCCCAAATTACAACTAAAACAACTTAAACCTAAACTAGTAGAAAAACAACTTCATTCCTCTCCTGTTAATGATCTGGTGAGGTTTGAAGGACGTCCCTCGTTGCTCGAATCACACTGAAAATAAAGAGCTGTGGTATTTTTGAGATGCCTCCAAATCTAAAAGAAATGTGATTTCTCCAGTGGCTGTTCCACCCTCATTTCTCCCTCCCTCCCTCCCGTCATTCCTGGTCTTCTGTGTCACTCGTCGCTCTGCAGGACTCGGGGCGGCTCACTGACTTGTGACTCCTCTTTATTGAGGGCCAGATATTAGCTCTCTGTTTACATGTGTATTCATTCAGCAGGCAATTTCAGATGCACTTTGTTTATAGATCGTCCCTCAATCTCCCCTCGACATCTCCCAGGTGAGAGTCACAGGGAGTTTATTGGATTTCACCCTCCGCTGCCTTTGCCTCGTCCGCCTCTCCATACAAGTTGTTCATTAAACGTTCCAGTCAATTGGCTGAGATTGGTTGTGATGTCTGAGAAGAGGGAGTGAGGCGCCCCCCTCAGGCCACATGTGACACACACCATACACACCATCATGCATGAACATGATGCGTTTTGTGGTTTGCGTTAGTTAGTAATGAGTTCTTCCAATGAGATCTTTTATTTCCTTCTTGTTGCTTATGATTCTGTTCTTTTATTTTGTTATACCTCTATCTCTTCATCTCTTCCAACAGCATTCTGGGTTGCCCCATTGCCAGAAAACGCCGCCTGGAGGAAGCAGAGGCCGAGCAGGAGCAAGAGCAGGAGAGGCCCGCCTCCAAAAGGAAGTCCCACCCACTGAAGCTGGCCCTGGACGAGGGCTTCAGCGCAGAGAGCGACGCCAGCAGCGAGGCCGATGGCGAGGGAGAGAAGGACGGCGAGAAAACGGGACAGGCCAAAGAAGAGGAGGAGCAGCGGGTGGAGGACACACAGGCAGTGACGGAGGAGGACGAGGACGAGAGGAGAGAGGAGACGACAGAAGTCCTGATGAAGGACGCACAGACAAATGGAGAGGAAGTGGAGATGAAGAGTCAACCGTGTGAGGAGGAGGAGAAGACAGAAGAGGAAGACACATATCAGAGGGAGGAGAATGGATTCACAGCTGATGAAGGTACAACTGAACACAAACAGTTTTTATTTATTCATCTATTATTTTATTTATTGCTTTTTATAACAGAAACTAAGGTATGTACCAATGTGGATCATTTTATAGATGAGATGAGAAATGAGGTGTTCACAACAATCACCACTTCATCAATAAAGAGTGACGTGACTTTCACTCAAAACACTGGATCCTACGTTAGTTCAGCTCAGTCGTCTCTCGAGGTTCGATCATGTCGCTAATGACGTTATCATAATGTCACAAACACATGAGTGAACACATGAGTGAACACATGAGTGAACACATGAGTGAACACATGGCCGTTCAAAGTGTTTTCATTTTCCTGATGATAAACAGTTGGGGTTTAAGTTAAGATTGAGATTTAAGCTTAACCATCAGAGCTTCACTCACTGTGCTTTCCGATGACTAACCCTGGAACCTGGATTTTAGGAGCCCGCTTATTCCTGCATCTGGTTTTATTTCTGTGTGATCTCATAGTGAATGAGTTGTCAGGCCAGAAGTCGGTGATGATAAAGATATTACTGACAACAGCTTTAGTTCACTGCATGAGTCACTCTGTGACCTCTTCATCTTTGTTTCCACAGAGGAGGAGGAGGAGGAGGAGGAGGAGGAGTGTGTGATCATCGAGCCTGAGCTCAGAGCAGCACCACCTGCTCTCCAGGAGTCTCAGGCTCCTCCTCAGAGTGATGAAGAGGTGAGCGACTCTCTCATCCACGCTGGCCACATTTCTGACAATGCTCCAAATGTGGCCGGGCAGCAGCCTGTTGCTATGGAAACAGAGAGGGATGTCACCGTGGCGGCCACGTGGGACGGAGAAGTAAAGGACAAGCCGGAGGGGGACATGAATAAAGAGGGAGACGGGGCACGTGGAGTTCAAGTGCTGGGAGAGTCGTCTGTTCTGCATAAGGAGGCGGCTGAAGAAGAGTTAGAGGAGGAGGTGAAGGAGGAGCAAGGAGAGTGTGAAGACGCCATGGACCACGTGAGCCAGCAGAACCATCAATATCTGACCACAGATGTCCCCCATAAACAAATCATAGATGAAGAGGAACACAGGGACCACGTTCTGCCAATTTCTGATGTGCCAACCGCCATCCGCACCATCACCAGCACCGCAGCAGCTCAGGGAACACACATCAAGACTGAAGACCACAGAGCTGGGCCTCTGGAGGACTATAGCTCACACAGGGACAGATGTGACTCTCATAGACCCAGCCCACTTCAAAACTACAAGGCCAGCCCGTCCTCAAGCTACAGCTCCCACAGGGACAGTCCAGTCGAGGACTACTTCCCCAATTCCAGAGTCGAAAACTATAAAATCCACAAAACCTTGTCCTCGGCCTCGACCGACATCATCGAGGTGCGATCGGATAAGTCCGAGGAGAAGGACTTTGATGACGCGGATGGGGACGACGAGCGCGACGACGAAGACAGCCTGTCACAGCGCTCCACGGTGACAGACGAGTCCGAGATGTTTGACATGACCCGAGGAAACCTGGGCCTGCTGGAGCAAGCCATCGCCCTGAAGGCAGAGCAAGTCAAGCCAGCCGGGCCCAGAGAGCTCCTCCGCGCCCCAGACATCCACCACCAGCGATACTTCACCATGGAAGACAGGCCCAAACACCTGGACCTCATCCGCAAGAGCTACTTCAGCAAAGGTAGGAGAGACAACGCCGAAACCAGGAGGGGAGGGCAGAGTGAACACATGCTGTCAATCACCAGCTCTGTTCATGTGCACGGTGACGGTTTATTCTGGCTCAGAACCACAGACCTCGTCAATGTCACGCTTCACAACCATAACCCTCCACCTGCTCTTCAACAAAGTAAAGTAAAGGCGAGAGCTCCGCGGCTGCTTAAATTCATTTTTCCCATAACACGTAATTGTCCACTTCAGCTCCGTATTGGTACAAATTGCACCGCGCCTTGTTTTCTCCCTGGTTTTTACGTTGCTCACATTTAGACATTTACGCCCCCTCTCGAATCTTTGATAACCTTTCACCTTTGACGTGTCCAGTACACATTGATGCATCTTTTCTCGCGGTACAATCAACTACGAAACGTCCAAATCACCAAGATGGACGGCAAATTCAAAATGGTCGACTTCCTGTTGAGTTGAGGCCATGGTCCTGATGGACTTTGTTGTTCGTCTCGGGCTGTGACACGTTTCCACCGAGGTTCGACCAGGTGTGATATTTTGGATTCCGCTTGCTTCAGACTTTTTACTGTGTAGTCACTGAAGCGCGGTGTTCACACGGTAGTTTCTAAACAAAATGCTCCACAGTGACAGACTTAGCAGATATAAAAATGCACGATAAGGTGGAGAATAAGTCGTGAGCTCCTGACACAGGTGTAGTTTTGAACAAAAGCAGAAGTAGCTGTGCTGTAATGGTGGTCTTGTTTATAGTTGGTGGGTACAGAACATGACGTGTTAAGTAAGCAGCACGAGGTCTCATGTGCTTAACCTCATGTGGAAGAACAAATACAAAAACACAGTGTACCACAGTGCATCCAATAAACAGCGATGAGTCACCGAGCACCAGTTAGACCCTCCCCCTCTCAATTGTGAGGATATGAAGTGGCTTCGGCTGAATAGACGCTCTGTGAAGAGCACGAGAGGAAGTGCTTATAGACAGAGAGAGAGGAGTCACGGCAAGAGACAAAAGGAGGACAAACTGTCAGTGAGGGACAGGAGAAGGAGCTCAGGTTGTTCTGCACGCGGTGGTGGAGTGTTTATGTGTTTAGGACTGCATTTCACACTTGGCACGCTGCCCACTTGTCATGCTCCTCGCGCTATAGCAGCAGTGTGATTACATGCTCGCGCTGCTCGTGCTGCTCGTGCTGCTCGCGCTGCTCGCGCTGCCCTCTCCTTGGCCTCAGCTCCCTCCCGTGGTGACGCTCCTGTTCTGCTCAACACTAATTAGGAGATGCATGTCTCGTTAACATTCAATTTGAGGGCCAATAGAGCATCACACCATACTCCTGCTCCTTTCCTCCCCCTCTCCCTCTCTCTCCCTCCCTCCCTCCACTGATGCTGGCTGCTCCTCCAGTCACAGTAGGGAGGACCAGGTGACCCGGTGCCTTAAACTCGTCGTGCCGATGTATTTGTTTCTTCCTCATGTGTTTCTTGTGCGACGTCAGGCAAAGTGAAGCAAAGTGTTGTTATTAAGCTGTATTTGTGTAAATGTGTTAAGTTTAGAGAACTGTAACTTTTAAACACAAATGCACAAAACACACTGTGCATTTACAGAGATACATAAGACATGAGGGGCAAATACAGATGGGGTTTCCTTTGTGCACTTGTCTGAAATATGTCTCGATTTCATGCTCAGCCAAGCAGATTGTCTGATGCCATTAACCACTTCTTTTTGTCCTCTTTATCCTTATCCTTCCCTCATTCCACTCTCGCCTTATCTTCTCTCCTCTCCTCTCCTCTCGCTCCTTACCTCCTTCCCTGGTTCATACAGAGAGCAGTAGGCCAGAGAAGAGGGAGATCAAGTGTCCCACTCCAGGGTGTGATGGGACAGGTCACGTGACCGGCCTTTACCCCCACCACCGCAGCCTGTCAGGCTGTCCGCACAAGGACAGGATCCCCCCGGAGAGTGAGTCTTTTTCAGCTCCTCAGAAAGATGAAAATAAGGGGGAGAGAGAAAATGACAACAAAGGGCAGCCTGACATTGGCAGGAACCCACCTCCTCTCCTCGCTGTAGAGTTTGACTCGGATAAGTACTTTAATGCCAGTTTACTCATGATTTCATGGGGTTTTGAAGCGTTAGTGTTCTGATCCAGGCTTACGGAATCAAGGTCACTTTGGCCTCTCACACACACACACGCACACGCACACGCACACGCACACGCACGCGCCTGCGCCGCGCCTGCACACACACACACACACACACACATACGCGCACACACCGCGCGCTGCGCCTGCGCCACGCACACGCACGCACACGCCTCTCCGATGCTTGTAGAGCAGCTCAGTCTCTGCTGCTACAGTAAATATCCCACTCTGTAATTACCCGCAGTATTCAGCCGAGAATACACTCCAGCACGTTAAAGGCAGCGGGTCAAAGGAGCTGAACTGACAAACAAATGTCACACCAGTACTTTCCTCTTAACCACTTTATTAGGTACACCTGTTCAACTGCTCGGCGTGACGTGGTTGTTTCAGAAACTCGTCGTCCACAAACCATCTGTGGAGAAAATATCCAGTGAGCATCAGTTTCCTGTTGATGACAGGAAGACAACACAGCAGGAGAGCAGTCGACCACACCAGGTGTCCTGTGTACCTAATAAAGTGGCTACTGAGTGTGTCTCTCATACATATCAGATGCCGTCCCTCAAATGTAGTTCAGCTCCGTCGAAAGCTATTCTCTCATTAAGATTCTCTTAATAGTCCTGCTGGTATTTACTGTAAACGTTGGGACTATACAAAAATGATTAGAGAGTAATTGTTGTGTTTTCGGGAGCTGGGGATGGTTTCTATTGTTCTCTAGTTCCCTGTAAACTGAGGAGCCGCTGAGAAGCATCAAAGCATCTGCTCCTGCAGTATACTGCGATGTCAGTTTCTAACAGTGATTAACTTGAAACGCTGACCGATGTAATTTAACTGAAAATAGAGTGCAGGAAAATATTCACTTTGGTTACGGTGTCAGATTTGGCCCCAGAGGAGAGGAGCCCCTCCTCCTCAAAGGAAATATGTAAAATGCCGTTTTTGTCTTTCTTTGTCTTTGTGGATGTTGTCTCACTGACGTGGTGTGGACGTGTCTTTATTTGTCTTCTCCTCAGTTCTGGCCATGCATGAGAATGTGCTGAAGTGTCCGACTCCTGGTTGCACCGGTCAGGGCCACGTGAACAGCAACCGCAACACACACCGCAGGTATTCTTACATTCAAGCATCTGTGTATGTGTGTCAGTGCGGTGCAGATCTACAGGGTCAGCATCTTTTATTTACCCCCTCTATCTCTCCAGTCTGTCCGGATGCCCCATCGCTGCTGCAGAGAAGCTGTCAAAGGGCCACGATAAGCAGCTCCTTGTTCCGCCAGGCAGCGAGCACCTGAAAGGAAGTCCCAACGACAGAGTGTTAAGGTGCGTACGGAGATCCACGTGAACAAACACTCCGTCTATTAGCTTCACGTGTCAGCTGCTGGATTCATTTACTGAAGTGATAACGAGTTCAACATTTCACTGGCACTCAAGATAAAAACTCACATGAATAAATGAATGTTTGACAAAAACAGCAAAAGGACAATAAGTGTAGTAAAGTAAAAGCTCAAGAACACAGACAGTAAGTACATGTACATATAACACCCTGAGGTACATTAGTGCACATATTCATATGAAGTACATTTAAGAGGCTAAAGTATGTATTATTCCATATCCATATAAAACGCTTAATGTCACATGTTTATTTGAAGTGATAACACACACACATACTTCTCTCTTTAACGTGACTGAAAGGAACAGGTGGACCTTTCACCCACATAAAAGCTTTGTGCTGTGAGCGGAGGCCTCGCACAGCTGAGTCCTTTTCAAGGTTAGAGCTTCTTTACCACAGAGAAGCCACAGAGACTAGTCCAGCCTTGGTGACCAGGTGGTAACCGGGTCTGTGAATGGCTGCGCGCTCATCATTACTGTCGCCAACAAACGCCGAGATCTCTTCACGTCTCTTCATCTCCTCGACAGACACCGGGCAGCGTGATCACAGCCCAAAGAATGATAATGAACACACACACACACACACACACACGGGCGTTACGCTCAGGCCGCGCTCTTCGTCGTTGGTATTTTAATTAGCAATGCGGCCGATAAGCTAATTATGCAAGTTATAGGGGCGTTGCGGGGGAATAGGAGAAATAATTGCTTTCCTTGAGGAAAAGCTCATCAGTGGTCAGACAAAAAGCACCGAGGATTAAACATAATAAGGTTTTGTATTTTTGTTTTTTATGTTTGTTTGAGGAGGGAAGGAAGAATTCTTCATGATGGATTAATCATAAGGAGGTGAAATGGCTCCTGTGATCAGTGGAGGGATGTTTGTCAGTGTGAACGCTGCCTTTAAATGAACACTAACATGTTGTGACCCGTGTGTCTCTCTTTTTAACTACTTTATATTCTGTTGTGACTTTTTATACCTGAAATCGTTTTGTCTGGGTGACGGTGGCTCAGTGGTAGAACGATTCGTCTTTCGATTTGAAGGTTGTGGGTTTGATTCCCATGCTCTGCTAGTCTATGTGCAGCTGTGTCCTCGGGCAAGACACTTAACCCGAGGACACACTTAACTCCACAGTATGAGAATGAAAGATATAGCTCTATGAACGTGTGAGTGAATGGGTGAATAGTGTGAAGCAGGTGTGAGTGGTCAACACAGAGCATCTATCTGTGCTGCTGTATCTCAGCGGGAACTCCAGCACTGGAACACAGCAGTGTGACAACAGGTCAGGTCATGTCACTTATTAGCTTAACTTATTAACTTAACTTATTATTAAATTAACTTATGATCAACGAGCATACGCTTGGAGACGAGAGGCTGTGATGGGGGCGGGGGTTAGCGGTACAGGAGGAAAAAAGGGCTTGAGGTGGGAGGGGTGGATCGAGGAAGGAGACTCCACGTCTATCCTTCACCCTGACCCTCCTCCTCCTCCTCCTCCTCCTCCTCCTCCTCCCCATCCTGCCGCCTCTCGCTGGTCTATCAGTGGATTTACGCCAACAGGTTTGACAAAAGCTCCGGCTCTCCAGGAAAACGAGAGGGCTTAGAGCTCATAAATTCCATGCTGTACAACATGCAAATGTGCCCTCTGCTGATAAGAGAGCTTTTAATCCTGCTGCACTCCTGCTAAGTACACCATTGCCTCTATCTCCACTCCCTCTGTCACTCTACCTCCCTCTCTCCTTCTCTTCTTTTCTCTTTTGCCCTGACTCTTAATTTCATTTCCTCGTCTTTGTCTTTAATTCCTTTGCCGTCTTCTGTGTTTTGGTTCATTTTTTTCTCGCCACATGCTCTAACCCAGCTGATATCTTCTCGCTCTCCGCCCCCTTTACCCACAGACCCATGTGCTTTGTGAAGCAGCTGGAGGTGCCCCAGTACGGCAGCTACAGGCCCAACATGGCACCCGCCACCCCTCGCGCCAACCTGGCCAAGGAGCTGGAGAAGTACTCCAAGGTTACCTTCGATTATGCAAGCTTCGACGCTCAAGTGTTCGGGAAGCGCATGCTTGCTCCAAAGATGCTCTCCACCAGCGAAACCTCACCCAAAGCCTTCAAAAGTAAGAGAGCAACATGAAGATGAAGATTTGCAGCATAACCCTAAACTGCAGTGTGATGTTGTTGTCATAATACAATAACGATGCATCGTGGAGAGAAAGTGTCAGTCTAACATAGATAATGAGTGAGGAGGAGAAAATCTACATCTGCTTTAACGGGACTTTAAACTTAACGACATCATTCACAGCCAGAAAAAGGTTATTTTCACCTTAATCTGATCATTTCTGCCAAAATCATTACGAGCAGTTAAAACTCCATCATGTGTAAATAGATTGTGTCAATGTTGGTTCAGTCCAGTTCAGTTTATGAGACAAAGATTGATGTGTGCAGCTCAGTTAGATGAGCTTAGCACAAACAGACTGGAGACTTTTCAAATCTGTGCCTGATAGAAACAGGTGGAGGTTCAAGTGTTTCTGTGCGAGTGCAGTGAAACAAACCTGTTAATTACTGACCTTTACTGACTGAGTCGCTGCAAGGTTTCGTTATCTTCAGAGCGAGCGAGGCTACTTGTTGTTCTTCGTTCGTTTTACAGCCGTTATAAGTTCAATTAATTGTCCTCTGGCTATAGTGAGATAACAAAGAAGTTATTAGTTACTCTTAATTACTTACTGCCAGCATGATTTTAAAACATGTAAGCCCACAGAATATGTTCCAACTCTCTGCTCTGTTGTTTTCCTCCTTTGCTTTTTAAGACCCAACATAAATATTCTGTCTCCCTGCAGCTAAACCCTCGTTCCCCAAGTCCTCGTCGCCCAGCCTCAGCCTCCACGCTTACGGGAAGAGCTCCACCTTAGCCTACGACTACTCCCACGACGCCGAGGCCGCTCACATGGCCGCCACCGCCATCCTCAATCTGTCCACGCGCTGCTGGGAGAAACCTGAGAACCTCAGCACCAAACCCCAAAACAAGGTGAACCCAGACAAACCTCTTATCCCTCACAAATCTTTGTTCCTGCGCTTAATTAAAGACTGAGCAGGAAATAAATCCGAGATGCAGACGATATCCATTAGTCATATATGGATAAAGTGTTACTCTGTATTTTCCCCCTGCAGCACTCAGAGAGAGATGATTAGCTGATTGTAGTGCAGATTGATACGTAGCAGGCCACAGCTGCTGACATGAGAGGGGAAAGCAGTGGGTGTGCCTCTCCCCTCTCCTCTCCTCTCCTCTCCTCCCTCTCTCTCCTCTCCTCCCTCCTCCCTCTCCCCTCTCCTCCCCTCCCTCCCTCCTCCCTCCTCCCTCCTCCTCTCCTCTCCTCTCCTCCCTCCTCTCTCCTCCCTCCTCCCCCTCCCTCTCCTCTCCTCCTCCTCCTCTCCTCTCCCTCTCCTCTCCTCTCCTCTCTCTCCCTCTCCCTCCCCTCTCTCCCCCCTCCCTCCTCCCTCCCCTCTCCTCTCCTCTCCCCTCTCCTCTCCTCTCCCCTCTCGTTTTCTTTTTTCTTTTTCTTTTACCCCCATCAACTCTGCATGAATTTCTCATCAGTAGGCTTTGGCTTGCAGCAACAGGAGGGTGTTGAGATGCAGTTGCATCACCCCCCTCCCATCCTCTTTCATCCTTTCATCCCTCCATCCCACACACTTTTCATGTTGTTATTGAGTTTGGCTGGCTGCCGGTTCCCTGGATTACGTCTCCACCAGGTAACGCTTTTTTCATTATCTGCATTATCAGACGGATCTCTCTCTCTCTCTCTCTCTCTCTCTCTCTCTCACCACCACCACTCTTTCTTTTGGTTTTTCTTCTTACTTTCTTTGATCTTCTCCTCCTCCTCCTCCCCCCGATGCAAGTGTCACTGCATACTCCTCTATCACGCCATCACTCACTCCCTCCTTCCCCTCTCTGTGCACAGGAGGCGTAATTGAAGCACCACTTTCCCCCATATTGTGATTTTTAAAAGGCTTTTTGCCTCACAGAGGAGAGAAAGTGACTGCTTCATCATTTTTCGATTTCCTGACATGGTTTTAGGAAGATAAAAAAGTGGAGATTAATGTCTCTGGCTGCAGAGCACAGAGTAAGGTGTTATTCAGTGAGGCACTGATCCAAGACCAGGCATTAGCCGCACACTATTACAACACAGAGACTCCCGCCGCTGATCTGGAATCAGAGTCATAGATGAAATTCAGCTGAAATCCAACATTAAAAACACTGGAACACTGAGCTCATGGTCCAGGGACATTTCTGGGAACCGTTCCCGTCTTCTCTTCTAACCGTTTGATTCTTGTTCCTGGCCCTTGACCAGCTCATACGAGCGTGATCATGAAGCATGGACAGGTGACGTGTGGCGTTGCTGCCTTTTGACCAAAAATACATCAAATGTCAATAATGACACAGCAGCAACGGTGGAAATGTGTTTGCTACGGGAAGAAATCAATAACTTCATCAAATGAGAGTTAAATGAATTCAGTTCATGCACGAGTGTGAAAATCTACTTCATCTTCATCTTCATGCATGTTTGTATCAACGCAACATGATTTGTGGGTGATTACGTTAAACACAATCATCAGCAGAGGAAACTGATTTACTGACAGTGTGACTGTGTGAGGATTTCATTAGAGATAATTATCTTTCTGAACTGCAGTTTAAACTTTGACTTCAATAAATATTATGAAAGAGTTGTTTTGGTTATAAAAACAATATTCATTTGTCTATTATTATGAATCATTGTGTCATAAATGCTAGCACATTTAGCCAGCTAGCACCTGTTAGCCATAGCAGAAACGAAGACTTTTTCTTTTTCAGTAGTTTATTGGTTTGAATTTTTGAACACAAAGTGTTTTTTACTCTTTGAATGACAATAAACTTCTGTAAACTCCTTCTACTTCATGTATTTACCTAGCTAGTTAGCCAACTGAATTTAGTCATAGAATGTCCTAATTAGCAGATGCACATGCTGCTAAGTGAGAGTGATAAAAATGTCGTCTTGAAACAAAAGTATTGATTTTTAGCCTCTTCAAACATTATTTTTTTTTGCCAGTGTCGTACAGGGGTTTGAAACCAATTAATCATATTTGGAAGAGCAGAAGATGGGGATCATAATTAACAAACGTGTAGGTATATAAACTCCTAAGGCGGTAGAAGATGGATGGAAAATCTTTATGGAGTCAGAAAGCGAGTGAGAAGCAGTGGAGATTAAATACAAACATGTGAACATTGTGGAGCTCCTGAAGTAAACTTTAAGTTCAAGATGAACAGCCACAGTTATGAATAACACATGTTTTCTTGATCTTCCAGGAAATGGACATTGAGGTGGATGAGAACGGCACCCTGGACCTGAGTATGAAGAAGCCCTTTAAACCCGAGGGCAGCCTGTCAGCCACCAGCCCCGGGGTTCGGTCCCCGGACCCCTCGTCCTCCTCTTCCTCGCTGCATCACGGTGGAAGTAGCGGGATGACGTCACCGAACCTGCACGCCTACAAGCAGGAGGACTGGGAGGGACCGCTGGACTACACCAAACCAAACCGCCACAGGGAAGAGGACGTGGACGAGGTCAGTGCAAATATACTCGCAGTTCTTCCAGGTTTATTGGCCACAAATGAAGTATTTCAACATAAACAACAACAACAGAAAATTGTTTACATCACTTTAAGTCTCTGTGTGATACCCTTGCCTAGTTTCCTCATTTCACTGAAATGTGAGTTTCAGAAACAGAGGTGGTGTGTCAGGTGCATTGCACCATCCTGGCTTTGGCATATGCTAATTTTTACTCCTTTGAACTTTTTCAAAAGAAATATAAAGGGCCCTGAATTTAAATGTTTTATGAGGCCATTCTGCATTTGAAAACATGACTTGTCTACAAAAGAATTCAAAAAAGGGATCAGATCAGAGACTTGTGTGCACTGTGAGGTAAAACTGTCTTTGCTTGTAAACAAATATGCAAATAAAGAGTGTTTATTTTATTTTGTTTGTTTTTCTCAGATGGAACACACTGGCCAGTCGTACGTCTCGTCTGATCAGGAGGACGGTGACATGATGCAGGATTGTCTGGAGGAGAGGAAGTACCCGGGCGAGGTCACGACCCCCAACTTTAAAGTCAAGTTCCAGCCCAAGGACATTAAGAAAGAGCTGCTATCGTAAGTGCAGGCACCTGCCTTGAGTTAAAGGCTAACTATTATTCATATTTATACATTAATATACGTCATGTATTGATATGATGGGTGAATAGCAGTCCAATTAAAGCTTGTGGGGCAGAGAGGTTGAAAAACCATTGATTTTCTCCTCGGTGACGGTCATACAACAAACCACATCGCTAGACCAGGATATAGAGGCACAGGTTCCACAAAGTGCAGTTGCTATTGATTCAGTAACATTTGGAGAAGTTCACTAACAGCAGCTTTAAACTTTAGCTAATGTTGACAGGAAAGTTATTAGCTGTGCTGGTGTTCGTATGGAAACCATTTGCTTCAGTGATTCTCAAAGACTCGGTCGTTGGAGATACTTTTTGTGTCACCAAACTAATTTGAAGAATTTCTCCAATCTCCTGGAAATGCTTTGTTCACCAATTCCAAATAGTATTAGGTGTTTGACACAGATACACTTATGCAATCATGAAATGAATCACACAAATTTGCTCTTGTCATGACATGACACGCTGATATACTGTGTGTATATTTACTCTCTCCAGGTGCCCTACGCCCGGCTGTGACGGCAGCGGCCACATCACTGGAAACTACGCGTCCCATCGCAGGTATCCACCCTTCCAGAGCTCTATATTAAAACCCACTGATATGAAACATTAGCTCTGCTGAGACTCCTCTGCTGCCCACTCTGCACCTGAGTCCAAAGCCGGCGCACCACGACTAATTCAAATATTTGATTTGATCCTGACATGCCACAGGCAATAATGTAGCGTGAGCCCGGGAAGCAAAGACGGTCAATGACTCTGATATGCATCAGTAATTTACTTCTTGCTGTCTGTCCTCTTCCTAAATGACCTTGGTATGCCTTGCATTCTTGATTTCTCTTCAACTCACGGCGGTTTTTTTTCCCTCTCTCTTTTCAATCTGCTCACACTGGCTTTTCCTCGCTCCCTCTTTCATCACCCTCTTCTTCTTCTTCTTCTTCTTCTCTCTGTCCTCTGGTCTCCTCCCCCCCTCAGTCTGTCTGGGTGTCCTCTCGCTGATAAGAGCCTTCGGTCCCTCATGGCGGCCAACGCCCCTGAACTCAAGTATGTCTGCTCTACTCTACACCTTCACTGCCTTTTCACTGCACTGCTACTGACACCGGGCCACAGCTACAGCGCTTTATTCTGCTGACTTATTAACTTATCTGCTGCTGCCGCTGCTGCTGCTGCTGCATCTGCTGCTGCTGCTGCTGCTGCTGCTGCATCTGCTGCTGCTGCTGCTGCTGCTGCTGCTGCTGCTGCAGTCATGGTGTAGGGTTGTTTTCTCTCGCTCTCTCTGTCTGTCGATCTGCAGCCAGCTCAAACTGTGCTTGCTTTCACTTCAATCAGTTCATGTAAATGTGAAATGGAATTGTAATTCTTAGCTCTCCACAGCTCACTTTAGACAGATACGGCGAGTGTATAAATGGCAAAGAGCCTGAAAGGACCGGATTTAGAACAAACAGACAGAGTCGATACAAATACATGGGGAAGAATTAACATACAGACCATTCCGCTCATCTGCATAATCCCATATTCACCAGACATCCTGCTACCAAGCACATCCGTATATATACAGTATATATATATAAGTGTTGCTCTTCTGTCTCACAGATGCCCCACACCAGGATGTGACGGCTCGGGTCACATCACAGGAAACTACACCTCTCACAGAAGGTAACAAACAACATCACACACACACACACACACAGTGACAGAAGAAAAATGCAAACACACACACATACTACGCACACATACACAGTCACATATACACACACACACACACACACACAACAGACAGTCAGAGAGGCCTAGTGACAGTTCATGGTAGATTTAGACAGGGACCACACACACACACACACACACACACACTCCTCACACACACACACACACTCCTCACACACACACACACACACACATTTCCACACCATGACATGATGGTACTTTGGGTCGTTTTAGGCGTATTTGAGTGAATCTGGTTTGTTAACAGCCTCTGTAAAAACTCTTCTTCCTTGTAATGTTCTCTCCCTTCAATCAAACACTTTACCAGACGCTTTTTTCAGGCCTATGTTATCAACTCCATACTTTCTGTTTTCAGTCTCTCTGGGTGCCCGCGTGCCAAGAAAGGTGGAATTAAAACTCCTACCAAGGACAACCAGGAGGACTCCGAGCTTTTAAAGTTCGTACCGCCCAGAAAGCCATAATGTCTGCTTTTAGCGAGACTGATGGTATAAGTAAAGTATAGCAAAATAAAACAGCAACAAAAAAGTCATGAAAAAGAGAGAGAAGGATGATATGCACAGGTAGTCACCTGACCCCCGGAACTGAATCAAAGAAATTCAGGCCCATACTGACTGGAAACACACGTACCTATACTGCAGATACTGATTCTGAATGTAGCTGATGGTAGAATATGCTAGAGTACATGATCAATACATCAGAAATACATGGGCTTCATATTGCATTTGCACACAAAACACTTAATTTAACCGTGTGTTAATAACAGCATGTGCTTAACATTACTTACTTTGAATTACTGCGTAAATAATGTCTGAAAATAGATGTAAGATCATGGATTTAGCTCAGCAGATGCTTTAAGATGATTGTTATTCATTATGTGTCTCTGCACTTCCTTGCCGTCTAACCTCTGTGCCGTCTCTCCTCTCGCTCCCTCTCCTCTCCTCCTCTCCCCCCCTCCCCCCACAGATGCCCGGTACCCGGCTGCGACAGTCTGGGCCACATTAGCGGCAAGTACGCCACGCACCGCAGCGCCTACGGGTGTCCGCTGGCGGCCCGCAGACAGAAGGAGGGCCTCCTGAATGGCACGCCCTTCAACTGGAAGGCCTTCAAGACAGAGGGGCCCACCTGTCCCACACCGGGCTGTGACGGCTCTGGACACGCGAACGGAAGCTTCCTCACACACCGCAGGTAAACGGCGCTTTCTGAGTGATAGTCATTTACTCAACTTCAAAAGACGAGCACATTGAAACAACCGCGCCCCCCCCCCGTGTCCCCAGCCTCTCAGGATGTCCCAGAGCCTTGTTTGCCAAGAAGAAGGCCAAGTTTCCCTCAGAGGAATATCTGAGCACCAAGTTCAGAGCCAGTGATGGTAAGATTTTATTTACTTCTATACTTCTTATTCACTTTCATCAAGTAAAACAAAAACCAACCCGACACTGTTTTGTTTGTAGTCTTGGACAACGATGAAGACATCAAGCAACTCAACAAAGAGATCAACGACCTCAATGAGTCCAACAACGAAATGGAGGCTGACATGGTGAACCTGCAGACTCAGGTGTGTGTTTGTACCTGCACTACGACACGCTGCTGTATCCACGGTTACAAATGTCACTGAGCATGTGCTTGATCTGTGTGAGGAACACCAGGAACCCCTGTGAGGCAGGGAGCTCTCGAACTTGACCCACAGATGAGTCACGGGAGATGTTTTTTGGCGTCAAAATGAATAAATAATTGTATTTATTTATCTGCAGTTATCTGCAGCGAGTACAAAGGCCTTCAGACGTTCAGAAATATCACTGATACAAACTTCCTTCCATGTGCTGCAGATCTCCTCCATGGAGAAGAACCTGAAGAACATCGAGCACGAGAACAAGATGATCGAGGAGCAGAACGAGGCTCTCTTCATGGAGCTGTCGGGTCTGAGCCGCGCCCTCATCCGCAGCCTGGCCAACATACGCCTGCCTCACATGGTCAGTACGACGCTTCCTTTGACTGATTTCCACTGTGTGTTAGCGTGATCTTCTCAGCTGAGACCGGTTGTCGTTTGCACCACAGCAGGAGCCCATCACCGAGCAGAACTTCGACAGCTACGTGAGCACGCTGACCGACATGTACACCAACAAGGACTGCTTCCAGAGCCCGGAGAACAAGGCTCTGCTGGAGAGCATCAACAAAGCTGTGAAGGGCATCAAAGTGTGAGACACACACACACACACACACACACACACACACACACCGGAGTGTGACGGAGGTAAAGATGGAGGTGACGGCGACTCAAAGAGAAGATGATGAAACACTCGACATTATCATGAAATATGATTCAGAAACAAAAAGGGAATTCAGGTTATATCTAAATAAACGGCAACTTAAAAAAAAAACTACCCAGGGAGCACTCTGTTTGAAGAAAAAGTGACGCGGACCAAAATCCACACCATGCTGCTGCTGCTGCTGCTGGGATTGAGAGGACGAGCGGATCCTTCAGTCAGGATGGATGGAGACGAAGAGTTATGTGACTGGAAACTGTATCACAGGAGGAGGAGGAGGAGGAGGAGGAGGAGGAGTTTAGTCGCTGTATGTTTACCTGTTGTCTCTTTTGTGTCCTGACCTGCTTCTCTGGAGTCTGAACTGTTGCACAGCTGATCCGTTTTTTGTTTTTTTATTGTGGGCTTTTTTTTTTTCCTCGCACTTCACACCAACTAAAGCTACAGTGGAGCACAAACGCCAGCACCAAGAAAGAGGAAGAGGAGGAGGAGGAGGAGGAGACAATGTGCGGCGAGTTCAGCGTGTGCTCGAAGCTTCTCATTCATGACCACACACACACACACACACACACACACACACACACACACACACTCCGCAGCAATATGAAGCACGCACCAACACTGAGCAGCTGGACCCCACGGCGACGCCCCAGCGACGCCCCGGCGACGCCTCAGATTGAGCGTCGGCTCCGTTTAAGCTGTAAAAAAAGCCTCCGTGTGACGTCATGATGAGACGGATGTTTGTTTTAATGTAAACTGAAATGATGTTAGTTCATAGTGTGCGCACATTTCAGGTCCTCTTAGTCATATCAGTAGTATTTATCAACATAGGAATTTGCACTTCATTTCAATAATAGTTTTGTGGTACAATAATTATTGTTATATATGAATTATTTAAACCTGTGGACATTTTTAAATTGTAACTTATTGCCATTTATGTTATTGAGGTTTATTTATTTGAAGCAATCTATTTATTCTTATTCTTCTTATTCTTATTATTATTATTGCAAACTTGTTTTGTAACAGACGGGGAAAAAGTGCATCTTTACTGGTTTGTCACAGTCAAAGCAGCAATTTTCAGATGTCTTGCGTCAATATTTTAAGAAACTATATAGATGATGATCGATGAGGCGTATTTTGTTTTGAGTACTTTTTAAAAAAAACAAAAACCTTTTTAAGTGCAGATGTTTTATAAAATGACAGAATCTTTTGATAATTTTACAAAAACGAGTTATTTTTTTGGGTTGTTTTGTTTCCTTCCCCCCGTTATGTTCTTTGTGTTAATGCTGTGTTCACAAAAAACCCACTGCTGAGAAGAGGAAAGAGAAAGAAAAGAGAAAAGTATGTATTTATTATTTATTTAATATGAAAGAAAGAAAAAAAATGGACTGGATATGGCTGTATATTTATTTTGTTATTTATGTGCGTGATGTGACGGTTTTTGAGTCTGAGTAGTCTTTTAAAGATCCACTGCTAATATTTAAATAAAGGAACGGAAATCAATTCAAACACTGTTTGATTACTTAGGCGTTTAAACCTGTAGACATACTGTACCAGCAGCTGATTGTAAAGAAAAACAAAAAAGAACCCAACAAAAGCAGCCACTGTTGTGTTGCTCTGTGTGTGTTTGCTTTTGTCAGGTGATTGAAAACAAGGAAAAACAACAACAACAACAACGTAGAGTGAAAAAATGTTACCTCTCCCAAGCGCTTTGTAGCGGCCGCCACCGGCTCACCCAAACCTCTGCTTTGATTTATTTCTTGTCTTTTCTTTTCTCTTCTTATTGATTGTTTTCATCAGTAAAAATGTATAGAACTTTTATTCCAGCAGCGTTTTAGGCTGGACGTACGAGTCTAAAACACACACACACACACACACACACACACACACACACATATCCAATATACTGTAGGATGGCCTCCTTTGACAAACTTCTATCAGATAAACATACACACCCTTGTAGCCTTACTCTAGATTTTAATTTTTTGATGCACAAAGTGCCACTGATTATTAAAAGAAAGGAAAAGAAGAAAAGAAAAAGAAGAAAACTCAACTTTCTTTCCTGATTCTTCGCATTTTCTGCAATGTAACAATGTCTGGTCCCGGAGAAAAGACCACGGCATCGCGCGATGGTTTCAGATGCCTTTATTTCTCTGCCACGATGGCCATAAGTACACTATATATACATTCTGTATAAATAGATTTTAAAGATGCTATATATATGAATATAAACATACATATATTTTTCCAGTGTAATTGTTGACTTGCTCTTCTTCTCTTGTATTACCACTGCTGTCCAGCAGAGAACGTGAGGGGGGGGGGCACTTATCAGAAAGGAGGCAGTTACACCTTATTTAATATCACTGAAGACCTGCTCAACTGTGGCTTTAAACACACCGTTCAGTCAAGCTGAAGGCAAACGTTGTTGACGATACAGTACAATAATCCTTTGGATGATTGTTTTCTCTTTATTTTCTCCTTAAGATCCAGAAGTGTCAAAAACATCTACTGTATGTTGTTCTTCTACAAATCTTGATGGTTGGCTCTTTGTTCCTAAGTGTCATGTGAGTTCATGTATATTTGGAAAAAAAAAAAAAGTTGATGCCTCTGAATAATGTTCTGCACATAGTGTGCAGTTGTTGTGTTGTTGCTCTCTCTGATGAGTGGGAGACCTTTTAGTGTCAACCTGCCTTTGAGTGATTCATCGCAGCTACTGTGGTGTAACGCTGCGATGCTCGTGTGTAACGCTGATGTTTGAAGGCATGTTGTAAATGTTTATTTAGCAAAATGTAGAATGGAACTCCTCTTGTGCACTTTCTAACTGTTGAAAATGCCAGCATTGTGACTCGTGGTGTGGGAGAAACCCTGACAGATTGAGGGCAATAGCAACGTTTTCACCCCCTACACACACACACACACACACAAAGACCCTGTTCTGACCTGGTTTTCACATTTGTCCTGAGTGATCCCATCAAGACCAGACTGTATACAAACTGTAATATTGGGCTGTAACTAACAACTAATCAGATAAACTTTAACCCCCCCACATATACAGCCTAGAAGAGCCTCTGACTGTTTTAAGCAATGACCAAGTTGTCCAGCAGAGGGCACTGTGAGCACAGCTCTCTGGTCATCTGAAGATGACAACAGTCAGCAGTTTAAGGCCGTAGTCTGACTAAGACTAGGACAACTTGCTGAGTGCGGAGGATAAAAGTCTGACTCCGCCTCCGTAGGTGGCGCTGTGTCTCTCTATGAGCCGAGTCGTTCTGAATGAGTTTCCTTCCTGTTAATGTCACAGAGAAACAAAATTTTGTGCAGAGCGTCAAGTCTGACTCCAGTCCGACTAAGTGTGTACACGCAGGAATAATCGGACTATGACTTGCATTGTCCGCGTACGTTAGTCCGACTAGCTAGCTCAATTTTAGTCGGACTAATGTATTTACATGACATTAGGAAAACTGAATTATTGTCTTTGTCCAACTAAAATGGCATGAGTGATGTTACGGAGGACGTAAACAAGCTAAACCTCTGGTTCTACGCCACATAGGCTTAGCTGTTATCTAGCTAACAGCTAAGGAGTTAGCGGAGTCGTCACGTTTGTCAGCAGAGACGGGTGGAGAAGGAGATGACTCACTCCACAAATCAGTCCTTGTTCAGCTACACAAATATGTGTGACTCACAATTATTGAGACTTTAATTAGTCTGTGACTAACATTGTCAGCTCATCGATCTCAGAAAAACAAACTCAGAGGAAGTTTGAAGTGTGAAGTGTCATGTGACACGTGTCACGCAAACAAAACCACTGCAGTACATTTACAATAGACAAAGATGTGCTCCCATGACTTCTTAAAGTTGTCATTGTCATTATTGACAAATAAGACATGATCTCTGACATATGTGGTAGCTGTAGCTGATGTCTAAGTTCTGAAGGAGACGTCACTTTCTTTACACTAATCAGTGTTTCATATATTTAGGTTTAGTCGCTGCCACGATGTTAAAACCGAGGGTCACATGGATCGTCTTTCTCGCGCTGACTCGTCAAAAACACCATTAAAACGATCTCACGCGATGACAGTAAACACATCCAGGAAACATTTGATGTGAAAATTCTCAGCTCTGTGATGGATTCACTCAGGACGGCACTGAATGGGTCACAACACACACACACACACACACACACACACACACACACACACAGACAGAACAACCTGAGTGTTATGTCAGTGAGAGACTTTGCTTTGATTCAGGAGGGGGTTGAAGCTGAAAAGGGCGGCGGTTCTTTTTCCTTTTTCAAAACAAAACAAACTGAAGAAAACCAAAAGAGACCGACAGGAAGCAGAGTTTGGTTCTCAGGTGACCCGGGACCCGGGGAGTGGGAAGCTGCTGCAGAAACATAGGTCAGCCAGTCAGCTCAGGCTAGAGGCGATCGCAGCGGCTGGATCGAGGCCACGTGTGAAAGCGAGATTGAAAAGCGTGGGAGTGGGAAATTGATTTGCCGCGGCTGCACAGTCTCCCGTAATGTTTAAAACGGAGGAGGTGTTTTTGTTGCATAAATGTGCGGCTATCACTCAGAAAGCCTCCTCCCCCTCTCCCCTCTCCCTCCTCCCCCCACATGTCTCCTCATGTCTTGGTTACCAGAGTAGCATTATCCTTCCCGAGAATACGATTTAACACGGCGGAGTGTTAAGACTGTGAATATCCTCCCTAACTTATTTGATATGGCATGACCCCTTTTAAACGTGCTTGATGAAACTGAGGTATGTAAATGAAAAACACTGAGGCCACGAACGCGTAGCATTTAGGGAAAAGCGAAACGCAGCCCACGCACTCCATGTTTTCTAATTTACATAAAAGTGGTGAGTGGTGGTGAGGAGTGAGGAGCTTTATTATTCTGAAAGACGGAAGGACAGAACAGTGTGAGGCGACAGGAAATGAAGCAAACGTGATGACACTTTTCAGGGAAACCAGTCCAGACCAAAATCCAGCTGTGCATTTTTGGGGGGTGGTGGTGTTTTGGCGTTGGTGTAAAGGGGGCGGGGATTCACACCTGGTTAGAAACGCTGAGTGGCACTTTTCATCGAGCTGAGCAAAACCAAAAGCCTCCCCACTTCCCCTCTCTCCCCCCTCCCTGCTGTGTGGTCTTTATCATGTGTGCCTTTCTCACTCCACTCATTTCAAGACTTACTGTGTGTTTACCTGGTTCAAATACCACTGGGGGTCTACATCATCATCACTCAACCAAAACTTAGAATGGGTGGGGATTGGGGCCTGGGTGGGCGTGGGTGGGCGGGGGTTATTATGCATATAGGGATAGATAGTAAATGTGTCCTTTTACGTGCAGGTAGAGGCCATTTTCTTTTCTGTTATACACAAAAGAAAAAAAAGAAAGTTTGTTTTAGGCTCAAGAAACTGTGATTTCACTGTTCAGGTACTAAAGTGCATGGACTGTGTCTGTGACGGAAACATCTGAGGATCATCATCATCATCACCATCATCACCATCGTCATCGTCATCTCCATCACTAGATAATGCATCCGTGTGCAGGGCATTATTTTGAAACACGTGGAAGTCTCTGTACATATTTGTATTAAGAAGAAGAAAAAAAACAGTGTTATTGTTGTTGTTATTGAAGACACAAGTTAAAAAAAATGCTTTAAAAAAAGAAGGAAAAAAACTATAAAAACTAAAGAAAAAAAAAAGATGAATAGTTTGTGACAAAGGAAAACAAACAAACATCCACAGCCGAGGCTTGTCCTGCTGACACATTTTTACAGAGAGGAGCTATTTTTACTGGTGATTTTCTAGCTGTTGATATTGATAATCCTTTTAAAGAAAGTACAAAACTTCCAGAATTACAAGCACTTCCACAAACCATAGATTGTACGGTCATTTTTGTTACTTTTGTAGACGTGGTTGTTAGACAAGTGAGACAAGCCTTGGCTGTGAGTCCTCTGGGTTTATCATGATTATTATAATCATTATTATTCTATTTTAGATTTTTTTTTACTTTTCTTTTTCTTTTAATTTGGGAAGTAAAACACTGTAGATGGGCCGAATTTGTGACTGTGTGTTTGTGTACTTGTGTACATGTTCCCCTGTTCCTGTGTCAGTGTTATAAAGCAGAGAAGTGATGTCAGTTATTGTGGGAGTATGAACCATTTTAAATGTTCTCTATGAAAAACACAAATAAAGAAACATAGACAAGAAGGACACGCTCGTCTCTCTCTCTCTCTCTCTGTGTGTGTGTGTGTGTGTTGAATATTTATCATATAGATCCAATATCATGCATTTTGTGCAGCTATTCTCCTTAGACAACCGGTTCAGACTTCAGCCTAACTTTATAGCCCGTGGCCAAGTGGAAAGGGAACTTGGCTTGTAACTGGAAGGTCGCCGGTTCAACTCCCCACCAGGTCGAAAGGGCTGGGGTACCCCTGAGCAAGGTACCCAACCCCCATTGCTCCCCGGGTGCTACTCAGTGTGGCAGCCCACTGCTCCTAATTCTAGGATGGGTCAAATGCAGAGAAACAATTTATAAGATTAATAAACTTGTAAAACACCTTAAAATGTTGTAATTTACGTAACAGACACTAAGACACACACGTCCCCACAACATGAGCAATACCAGGTACAAACACACACAGTAGTAAGTGGTAAACAAAATGGGGGACGTCATTGTGCCGTTCACGTGTTGTAGATCTTAAGTTGAGCAGCACTGACCTCTAGTGGATGCTTCGTGAAACTTACAGTACATTTGTGAACCCATGACTTTTCATTGTTTTCTCCTTTACACTTAACTGCCTCAGGTCATCTGCTGATTATTCTGAATATTCATTTATTCTTGGAGCGTCTCCCTTGTTTAATATGAGTACAAACGTAAATACTCTGCTGTACAACACTGACATGAAGTAATACATGTAATAAAGGGATTCAATTCATTTGATGGAGAGAAACTACTTTAAACTTTATTTATTCATTTAATATCTTCTTATTTATTGTTTATTTTTCTTTGTTACATGAATCCTTTGGGGGCCACATGGTGGTGTAGTGGTTAGCACTCTCACCTTGCAGCGAGAAGACCCGGGTTCAAGCCCCGGTTGGAACAAGGGCATTTCTGCATGGAGTTTGCATGTTCTCCCCGTGTGTGCGTGGGTTCTCTCCGGGTTCTCCGGCTTCCTCCCACAGTCCAAAAACATGCAATGTGGGGATTAGGTGAATTGGACACTCTAAATTGACCATAGGAGTGAGTGTGAGAGTGAATGGTTGTTTGTCTCTAGTTGTGTGTGTGGCCCTGCGATGGACTGGCGAACTGTCCAGGGTGTACCCCGCCTATCGCCCGATGTAGCTGAGATTGGCACAGCACCCCCCGCGACCCTCTGGTGGAGGATAAAGCGGTTAGATGATGACTGACTGACATGAATCCTGTGTAATGTAAATATGAGAGTGTAGGACATCAAGCAATACATGTTTCTTAAGTGTTTCTAGTCCTTTAAAAATCCCGGCATGTTGATCCAAGTGCTTCACATAAAATAAATAATAAAAGCACACAATAAAATAATGGGAATAGAGCAAAAGTACATTAAAACAAAGAATCACAATTAATTACAATTAAGAACAGAGAACACTGTACTACTGAATATTAAAAAAAACTTTCTTAATTATGTGTATGAATATATTTGATGGTCATTTTCTATATTTTTCTATTCTCTTTTTTGTGTTTCAGTGAAGACAATAGCAAATAAAAATGCATGGAAAAAGTGTAAAACCCCCCAAAACAAATGATTCTAGGGCTGCAAAGATGCTGTGATTCATTTATTTCTTTGATCAATGACTAAATGAATAGTCGCTCATTTGATAACAGATTTGAATCATTTCAATGATTTTATTTAACTTCAATAATAAGTTCTTGTCTTTGCTCCATATAATAAAGAAATCACTAAAACAGATTCATTTTGGTTTGTGGACAAAAACAAGACGTCATTTCCAAGTTTGAAACACTTTATGGACCAAACAAATACTTGATTAATCGATTAACCGTTAAATGAAACATCGCTTATAATACTGTATGCTCCTCATAAATGTAGGTCATCCTCCTCCGCCGCCACGTTACGTACGTACGTACGTCACTTGTGACGTCACAGCGTCAGCTGGCTGAATGTTTACATCCAGCAGTTTGTGGCTGATTCTCCCTCTGTGTGTGTGTGTGTGTGTGTGTGTCTGCTCTTCTCTGCTCATAACAACAACCACAGGCTGAAGAACCTCGTGGAACCTCGTGGAATCTCGTAGAACCTCGTGGAACCTCGTGGAACCTCAGGTACAGCAGCGGCAGTTTGCTGCGTCAGGTTTCTGTGTCTGTGTTTCGTGTCCATTTCCTGTCTTTTTCACTGTTGACCTTCCCCGCTGCGTGACAGACGCTGCTCCTCCGCGCGTGGACCGTGGACTCGCTTGTCCGCGCTCGGGGTAAAAAACGTTGGCTCGACGTGAATGTTGTTTTTTTGTGTGGAGCACCTGAGTGGCGCACATAGACAAACACCGCAGCACAGTGCGGTGAGCTGCGCGAGCTGCGTGAGCTGCGTGACTGTGGACGTGTGTGTGTGTGTGTGTGGAAAATAATAATAACCTGTGTTAGCAAATGCTAAAGCGTCGTTAGCAGGAAGTGTGTGTTTACCCCACAGTGAGACAGTAAACGGTGCGTTAGTGCCCCCTTGAGGTCGTTTGTGCTAATGTATGAGGTTTTTCAGCATGTGGTCAGCAATTGGTGGCCCGTGGTACCAAACGTGGCCGGGCCAGCATGAGTATCTGGCCCGGCAGATGATTTAACAAATGTGAGCTTAAATAATTGACTTATGTTTGCTATGAAAAGTTCATATTGACTTTAGTGAAGTTGTAATAAGATCGTTTTGACCGTTATTGGTGTTGCAGTAAAGACAGTAGATAAAAGTAAAGATCAAAGACATTAACAACACGACTATAAGAAAAGTCGACGACGTACATATATATATATATATATATATATATATATATATATATATATATATATATATATATATATATATATATATATACAGTATGATATTTACAGTGTAAACAAGGAGTGGACATGAGCTGTGTGTATTCTACTTTTATTCAGAAAATAATAAAATATGAACTTATTCAAATAGATTTTGTTGCTAGAACTCACAGTTAACCTTGACTTAATGTTTGGTTTATAAAAATACAAACTAGAAACACTGCTGTTGTCATGGTAACAGCCAGGTTTGGAGAGTAAGAAGCAGTCATTCTTAAAACTGACATGATGTACAGTAAATATTAACAGTGCGAGTATATATCTCGCACACAGACTATTAGTTGATTAATAAATGAAGCATCAGCTATTTGATAATCAATCAATCTGAGTTTTTTTTCTTTGATATTTCAGCTTCTTAAATGTTTGTAACAAAGAAATCTTTAAAACTGACTTTTCATTTGTGGACAAAAACGAGACCTTTGAGCGTTTCCAGGGTTGAGAAACACTGATCAAGGTTTTTCAGCCTTGTTGGACATTTAATTTATTTATTTATTTATTTGTTTATCTATATTATTTAACCTTTATTCATACAGGTTATTCCATTGAGACACGACGCAGGCTCTCATTTTCAAGAGCCAGATCTGTCAAGGACAAACACAGAGTTACAGACAGATAACGATGAAGGAAATGTGAATAAACAGATTAAAATACTAGGAGCAGGAGCAAGTTCCCAAATGCCGCTTTTCCACGACATGGTCCTTGTCAGTGTAGTGAGAGTCACGTCAAAGTTAATCCTAGGCCCTTCTAATGTTACTCTAATGGTCTTTTATTCAGATAGGAATTGATTCATTCAATATGATGTCATTGCTTTGGCTTTTGGCTGGATTGTGTGATTTTGACTTCTTAATTATGAGTATGAGCGGATGTCATCTGAATATCTTTGATGTGAAAACAGAACAAACTGCTTTTCTGATATTTTATAGACCAAAAGAATGAGTTGTATTGAGCTGATAAAGCCGACACCGTGTGATTGTCTTTTTTTTCTCCGATACATTGTCAGCGTGTAATAGGAGCTGTTGAATCATAGCGTTGATGTTAAATGGTCTGGATTTTATTGCTTTGTTATCGTCTTTCGTGGGACAGAGCAGAATAAATGTGTCACCAAACTCTCTTTAAAGTGATTGAAAGACGTGTGCTGATGTTGTGATGCAGTGAAGAAGCAGCAGGAGGTTTTGTGTTGAAATGACACGTCGTCCTCCTCCTCCTCCTCCTCCTCCTCCTCCTCATCCATCAGGTTTCCTCACAGGCAGGAGGAGGTGCAGGCGTTTGAATGCTGCCGCCACCGCCGCTGCTGCTGCTGCTGCTGCTGCTGCTGCTGCTGCTCATTTAGGCTCTGAAGTTGGTCCAGAGAGTCATAAAGTTACTTAAAGGGGACATATTATGCAAAATCAACTTTTTAACCATTACAATACTTATATTTGTGTGGAAAAAAGTGTGGAAAAAGAATACTCAGTCATGTTTTCATGGTTCCCCTTAGTGTAAGTATAGGCGATAAAACACCCAATGTTGAATTCCCTGCGCTTATGACGGCAGCATGCGCATTTCACAGAGAATGTTACCGCCCACCAGTAAGTTTACTTGGAGAGCTCCACCGTAGCTCCACCGTAGCTCCACCGTAGCTCCACCTTAGCTCCACCTTAGCTCCACCTTAGCTCCACCTTGTCCCTGCAAGAGTGCAGGCGAGGGAGGAAGAGCGGTATTATGTCAACGCGGAGGGACAAGTGTGCTGTTGGTGGCTGCACAGTGGAGCACAGTGATCTTGGAGAAATTGTTAAGAACACCAAGAAAGTCAAAATGAGCTCAGCAGGAGAAGGAGCTCGCTCTGTCAGAAGAAGACTTCTATCGCTGAGGGTGCAAGTTCAAATCCTAGAGTGACCTGAATTTCACGCAACTTTAAAACTTCAGACCAAAAACAGAAATTAAAATCACCAACAAAGTGTTGCTATGCAGCTCAGAAAGAAAAGCTTGTGCTGTCAAAAGCTAAAAACACTGCTTTGAAGTTCTGATGGCACAGGGTCAGTTGTCATTGTTTACTTTGTCTTCCAAAGTCACAAAATGAGACAAAAACCTATTCTTAGGTTCTTAGTCTTTGTTTCTAGTCAGGATGGGTGGAGCTGTGAGTACTGGTGAGGACAACGACGATTTGATTGACAACCTGAAGCAGGCTTACTACATCCGCTCAGACCTGGTGGAGCGAGCTTTCAGAGCCATCGACCGGGCCGACTATTACCTGGATGAATACAGAGACAACGCCTACAAGGTGAGTGCAGTCAAGACACTCACGGCACACATGCATTAAAAAACCCCAGAGTTTTGCTTGTGTTTGGGGTAAAGAAGCTCCTCCTCTGCCGCGCCTGTTAGGACTTGGCGTGGCGACATGGGAACATCCACCTGTCTGCTCCGTGCATCTACTCTGAGGTAATGGAGGCTCTGGATCTCCACCCTGGCCTCTCCTTCCTCAACCTCGGCAGCGGGACAGGCTACCTCAGCACCATGGTCGGCCTCATTCTGGGTATGTGTTTCGTCTCTGCTGAGCCCAGCACCACCCACAGGTTCAGACCAGCGTGTGCTCTCACCTGCACCAAAACCCCCAGAGACAACTGGAGCTTTTACATCACCGCACACAGGAGCTGCAGGAGACCAGCACCTCCTGTGTGCTGTGAGTTTCTCTCTCGACTTTGGTGCAGGAGAGTAGGTTGTTCACACACTTGCATGCATGTGATTTAAAAGTGGACTGTGGTCTGTTCACAGGACCGTCTGGGGTGAACCACGGCATCGAGCTGCACGCAGACGTGATCGAGTACGCTTACCAGAAGCTCGACTCCTTCATCAAAACCAGCGACAGCTTCGACAAGTACGTCTCCCGACGTGGTTTGTGTTTTTCCTTTTGCTCCGTCCGCCTGCGTTGATCACGTGTCTCTGTTCAGATTTGAGTTCTGCGAGCCGTCCTTCGTCATGGGTAACTGTCTGGAGATTCCTCCAGAGAGCCGTCAGTACGACCGCGTGTACTGCGGCGCCGGCGTGCAGAAGGAGCACAAGGACTACATGAAGAACCTGCTGAAGGTGGGAGGCATCTTGGTGATGCCTCTGGAGGACAAGGTTGGTCATCATGTTTGGAATAGTATGTTTACTCGGTAGGCGTCCTGCGTCCTGTGTCCTGCGTCCTGCGTCCTGCGTCCTGCGTCAGCGAGACGCCGTATCGCGACGAGCGCCAACGAGCGACGACCTCGTACGTGACACAAAGGACAAAAATGGAGGACGTCCAGCGGCTCATTTTTCCTGCTCGGTTTGCGGCTGTTTGTCTCCACAAGACATCAAGCTTTTCTGTCGCCCAATCAGCTGACTCTTCCTGGGTCTAGCTCCTCCCATACTGTACCATTACATGTGTACGTCAACGCCAAATGTTCCGGCTCTGTTCCTGAACCGCTCGGTGTAAACGTGGCTAAACTAAGTCACCGGTTTAAAAAGTGTTTTGCTGTAGAATCAACACACGCTCATTAATCACAGACTCTTAGTCTTAGATGAAATGGTTTGAGTGTTTTTTTAAATCAGTTTCTGTGATTTCAGCTTCTGAATCTCTTGTGTTTGAGGACATTTTAATGTTGTGGTTTGGACAAAACTCAGATTTATGTATGAAGACTAATGAAGTGAATCATTTGGATGCTACTAAAGGATCAGATATGAAGTTATCGTGGAATGAAACTGAGAATAAACCTGGATAAACCCACAGTCATTTCACAAATGGACAAAGTGATGACTGACAGATTCCACTTCAAAGAATGATTTTCAAGAAAGTGAAATAAGCCTCATTTCTGGGAAATTGTCTCTTTTTGGGCTTAAATGATGATGTTCACGGCGGCTGTGTCATAAGTTTGTGATTGATGTGTGATTGCATTCAGCTCAGTCAAATAGAAGAACATGTCACAGTGTGAAAGTGTCTGCACATTTAAAACAAACAAACAAACAAACGTGTCTTCTTCCTGCTGTGTTCTGTGCAGTTGACCAAGATCACCCGGACAGGCGTGAGCAGCTGGGAGACCAAGAAGATCATCTCGGTGTCCTTCGCCCCTCTGGTGCTGCCCAAACACAGCACCAACGGAAAACCCAAGACCGTCCCACTGCGTGAGTGCAGCACACAACGTCTCACAGGAACATGTGCAAATATCAGCTTTGTGTCTCACACAGTTCGCCGTGTTCTAGCAGCAGAAGACTTGATTCAAAAGTAGTGAATCCTCATGAATGGTTTTTCACGTTTGCAGCCAGGTACGAGGTGCGGACGTTACAGGAACTGGCTCGCATCTGCATCCGTCACACCCTCAGGGTGACCACAGACGGCGGGGACGGCCAGTCGCGCGGCAGAGGCTCCTCCTTCAGCGTGGGCAGGGGTCTGTCGGTGGCCGGCCTCCATAAGTACGGCCCGCGCTTCAAGCGTCGGCGCGTCCACCGGCGCCACTGCAACATCCAGGTGGTGGCGTCGCTGGACAGCAACAACAACCAGGGCGGGAGAGCGGCGGACGAGGAGGAGGCCACGGTGGCGGCGGAGGAGAGGGAGGCCCGGCAGCACATGAGAGGCAGCGGCAGGGTGACGAGGGGAGTGGTCATGGAAGAGGAGGAGCCGGTGGAGGAGGTGGACGAGGAGGAGGAGGAGGAGGAGGAGGAGGAGGAGGAGGAGGAGAAGGAGACCGGGGAGCTGCTGCGACCTCAGCCGGCCGTGAACGTCCTGAGGGAGCGGATACTGGCTCTGCCGCTGCCCGAGCCTCTGAAGATGTACCTGCTGTTCTACAGAGAGAAATGAACCTCAGCAGCCTCCGTCCGTCACCACGAGGCAGGAGCACATGACACCTGCCCAAACATGGCTCTCTCCCTCTCTCTGTTTCCCTTCATCCTCTCAGTCATCCATTGTCTTTCCCTCTTTTTTCCTCTGCCTCTTCAGAGGATGAGCCAGAATCGTGACCACAAAAACTGGACGAAAAAAATCTAATCCCATTGTTACGTAAACTCACAAAATAATCTGGCAAACAAAGGGAAATGAGCAGAGGACGCTGGACTCTTGACATGAAGGAGCTAAATTACTTATCAGTCCAATACTGGAGTACAACCCACTTTAAATCAACTCTGTTTACTTGAAACAAACAGGACCGCGTTGAATCCCCAGTGAATCTAGACCTTTAGACCTTTAGACCTATAGACCTATAGACCTTTAGACCTATAGACCTTTAGACCTAAAATCAGACCTATGGTGAGAGTGAGGAAGGAAAGGAAAGTGAGTTTTTAGAAGCTGAGGACCGGAGCCCAATTTCCATGGAGCCAAAGCTGCTCACACACAATCACGCTCCGACTCTCAGAGGCGCCCGGTGTGGACTGTGAGACGGATTCTCGTCTTCTCCCGTGTGCAGTGAGACAGCTGGAGGTCCGGCGGCCGCACCAGTCACTGTCCAGTCCACCTGTGACTTTAATGACGACGACCATCAGTGAAACACTCACATTTTAGAAAGAGAGATGACCTTCATCACGGGCGTCATGAGTGTGAGCTGCAAATGTCTGCCAAGTTCTTAACAATCCAAAAGTTAAAAAGCTTCAAAATGCTTTTCAAAATCAGGACATGAAACAAGCCCCTTTAAGCCCCTCCCCTTTTTTCTAAGCACACATTTCATTACCCTCGTCTCCCACCGTTTCTCTCCCTCATCATCATCATCATCATCACGACCAGAAAAGACAAACACACTTATATATAATTCCACTCGACATTAAACCAGCATGATAACGAAACAACAACAAAATCCCATAACTGTTTTTGTGACGACTGACCATGTGCAAGTTTTTGTAAAATGTTGATTTTGAATTCTCAGACTTGAAGTGAAGCGTACGTATTGAATTGTTTTGTGAATCATGAAAAGATGAGGCTGCTCTGAAACAGAGTAGCTTTGTGTCCTTCTTCTTCTTCTTCTTCTTCTTCTTCTTCTTGTAGTTTCTAGTTGGACAGGGGCATTATTTCCTTCTTTTTTTTCTGTGCCAAACTGAAGCTGCGCGGACTGAAAACACAATCACAGTTTTAACCCTTTGAAAGTTTGTATCAGTGTTGAATAGTTAAAAAAAGTGACCTTCGCTCACCCTCGTCAGATACATTGTTAACAGGTGGAATTACACACACACACACACATGTATGTCTAACAGCTGGTCCTGGATCAGCCTTTGAGTCCGTGGACCATTTCCTTTTACTCAGACGTTCACATTCGTTTTGGTTGTTGTGCACTTGTATTTCTTCGCTGAATGTAAATGACTATGATGATTTTTTTTCTCTTTTTTTCTTTTCTTTGCACTAATGATGACGTTTTTATGCAAATGGCTTTTTTTTAATAGAGTTGTGTTATTGACTGCTGTTAATAAAGTACATAATAAAAGAGAGGGGAGAACGTACTTAGTGCCACTGAAGTGAATTTGCCTGAATGCCTGATTTAGATAAATGCCAAAAAGGTGAGCTGAGCAGTGCAGGGAGGCGTGGTCTGCTAGCGAATTAGATGTGACAGCATAGACGTTTATAAAAACAGGGAGGAGTCTGGGACAAAGTGTAGACTAAAATAACCTGTGCCAATATTTGAACACAGTAGCTGCTGTTTGACCAGAGCTCTGGATATTTTTATTAAAACACGTCAGTACACTGAGCTGAAGAAGTTCAAAATGAGGAAGAAAAATGATTTAACTGTATTTTATTGGTGTTAAAGTGCTGCTCTATTCTTGGCTTTACAGAAAATGGTAAAAAAAAAACGAGAAAACTCTGTGGCGAAATTTTGAGCGTGTCTGCTGTTCTTGCTGCCGATGTCGTCGTGTGCAGGACTTTGCTGGTAAAGGAGTAACATTTGGGTGGATTGAACCTTTAAAACTTGAAGTATTTAGACAAAGTAGTATTTTTGTGGAATCACCCTTTAAAATAGACTGACATTTTTATACATAGTCAAGACCTACTTAAAACTACGCAACCATACCACTCAGGTCTTACAGTAAAATGTCATAGTTTAGTATGTCGTCCAAAATATGACAAAAATGTCTTAGTTTAGTATGTCGTCCAAAATGGGTCACATTTTGGACGACATACTAAACTATGACTTTTTTGTCACATTTTGGACGACAGACTAAACTATGACTTTTTTGTCGCATTTTGGACGACATACTAAACTATGACATTTTTGTCGCATTTTGGACGACATACTATACTATGACTTTTTTGTCACATTTTGGACGACATACTAAACTATGACATTTTTTGACATTTTTGGACGACATACTAAACTATGACATTTTGTCACATTTTTGGGCCGACATACTAAACTATGACATTTTGTCACATTTTGGACTGACATACTAAACTACTTACGGCATTTTTTTTTTGACATTTTTGGGCGACATACTAAACTATGACATTTTTGACATTTTGTGCGACATACTTAACTATGACATTTTTGGGCGACATACTAAACTATGACTTTTTATCAAATTTTGGACGACATACTAAATTATGATTTTTTATCACATTTTGGACAACATACTAACCTATGACATTTTGTCAAATTTGGACAACATACTAAATTATGACATTTTTGTCACATTTTGGACGACATACTAAACTATCACTTTTTTGTCGCATTTTGGACGACATACAACATTTTTGTCGCATTTTGGACAACATACTAACCTATGACCTTTTAGTCAAATTTTGGACGACATATTAACCTATGACTTTTTGTTCACATTTTGGACGACATA
>NW_025320683.1:0-14932 GCF_019176455.1 Solea senegalensis
GATACGCCATCATATTGAGCACGCATAGTCTACCATGTGTTTAGAATCTTTTAACCAATTTTGAGTTTGATACAATCATTTCTGTAAAAGGTATTCCCGAAATTGTAAAAGTAACTTTTTTTTTTAGATTTTCTGCCACCACCAGGAGGCGATGTTTACAAACTTAACAGTTTTTGCATAGGCATCTTCAGCAAGGGCCCATCATCGATCGCCACAAGTTTGGTTATGATCGGACCTTCCATCACAAAGTTATAAGAGTTTTGTTGCGTGTAGCGAGAAATTACAAATTTTCGCCAACTTTGCCGGCCCTTTTCTCGTACGCCATGCGACATTTCAACTAACCATAAGCATCGTTAGATCCCCAACTTGTCCACAGTGACCTCACCAAGTTTGAACGTGATCCCATGTAAGCTCTAGGACAAGTTCGTTCAAATACCGATGGTGCGAAATGGCCAAAATCGCCTCTGTTTTGGCGTGCAATCCAAGATGGCGGCCTTCCTGTAGGATTCACAGGGAAGTTGTCATCGACTTTTTTGACCGTCCCCACCTCATGAACATGTGTGCCAAGTTTCGTTCATGTACGTTAAACCCGAGAGCAGATGACCTAATAGAAGTTTTTTGCGTCAGTTTTTAGCCCCGCCCTCTTCCATTTTTTGACGCACATTCCTTGAAACATTGATATACGTAATTTTACACCAGGTCTGATGGGGTTGCAAAATTTGGTGAGTTTTGGGGCATGGGAAAGGCCTCAAAAACGCGATTCATTTGGAGGAATAATAATAATAAGAACTAGTACCGCAAGCGGTAATTGACGGGTTCGAGCTTGACGGCTCGCGAGTCCCTGTGCGTCCACGTCGCAGCGCGAGTCCTCTTCCTCATCTTCCGTTCATTCACCGCTTGTGGTACAGGTTATTTTCAGCTGCATCCCCGCGCAATGTCAGGCGTGTCCTTTTAAAATGGCTGTCTTCCTGTTGGGTGAAAGGCGTGTCCGTAAACGTGTTTAGGGAAGGTACCTTGACTTACATAACAAGTTTCGTGTGGATCGGAGAATGTCAGACTTTACTTCCTGTTTCGGGAGTTGTACTTCCTGTAAGGAGGTCATCCTTTACAGACATGTTCAGGGCGGGTCTGAGGTCTGAGGTCTAACAGTGTGATTTCGTCTATAAGTTGTTATTTTTGTGAAAAACAACTGATGGTATCAGAATTGAAGCTGAATTTTAGAAATAACTAGTTATTTTTGTGATAGAACATCTGATGGTATAAGAATTTAGGGTGCTTTACTCTCTTCCCATTTTCCCTGTTTTTTTTTTCCCTTGGCCCCTCTTGCAGTACCTTTTGCCCCATCTTTCCCTGTCAGAGCAGCATGAGAAACTGTAAATGTTAGATTTGATAGATTTGTAGGCAAGTGCCTCCATCATGTGGCGAACAAAGGTTACTGCACTGACGAACCACTCAGTAGAGTGGATCCTGTGCAGTGTTCTTATGTCAACACCATTGAACGATTTGTTATCATATTCAGCAAGCATCATCTACCATGTGTTTTACATGTTTTCATTCATTTTGAGTATGATACAATGAAATTTGTTATAGTTATAAGGGAAATTGTGAAATTGTATTTTCTGTTACCACCAGAAGGCGCTGTTTTTAAAATGTACAGTTTTTGCATAAGCATCTTCAGCAAGATCCCATCATCGATCGTCACTAGTTTGGTTAAGATCTAACCTTTCATCGCAAAGTTATAAGAGTTTGTTGTTGTAGCTAAATACCAGACGTCATATTGTCTGCCGTCAACAGGGGGCGATGTTTTCAAAATGTACAGTTTTTGCATAGACATCTTTAGCCAGGGCCCATCATCGATTGTCACTTGTTTAGTTAATATCTGACCTTCCATGGCAAAGTTATAAGAGATTGGTGTGTGTTGCGAGGAATCGTGATTTTCGCCAACTTTCCTGACCTTCTTCTTGTTCGCCGTGATACTTAATGAAAAGATTTTGATACCTTTGGATCCTCAACTTGTTCACAGTAACCTCACAAAGTTTCAAGGTGCTCCCATGAAAGCTCTATGACAAGTGCGTTCACATACCATTGGTGCGAAATGGCCAAAATCTGCTAAAAATGTACTTTCAATCCAAGATGGCGGCTTTCCTGTTCGTTTCAGAGCTTAGGCTGCTTTGAATTTTTTGACCGTCCCGACCTAAGGAACGCGTGAGTACCAAGTTTAGTGCATGTACATTAAACGTGCTCCTCAGGAGGACAAGTTTTACGGGTTGTAAGAGTTTTGCCTTTTGTTGTGAGAAATATGAATGAACGCCAACTTTGGCGCCCCCTATCTCGAAAACCATGGGACATTTTGAAAACCTTTTAATAACTTTAGATCCTCAACTTGTCCACAGTGACCTCACAAAGTTTAAAGGTGATCGCACAAAAGCTCTATGACAAGTTAGTTCACATACCATTGGTGCGAAATGGCCAAAATCTCCCAAAAATTTACTTTCAATCCAAGATGGCGGCTTTCCTGTTCGCGTTAGAGCTTCGGCTACGCTGACTTTTTTGACCGTCTGGACCTAAGGAACGCGTGAGTACCAAGTTTCATGCATGTACATTCAACGTGATCCTCAGGAGGACAAGTTTTACGGGTTGTAAGAGTTTTGCCTTTTGTTGAGAGAAATATGAATGAACGCCAACTTTGGCGCCCCCTATCTCGAAAACCATGCGACATTTTGAAAAACTTTTAATAACTTTAGATCCTCAACTTGTCCACAGTGACCTCAAAAAGTTTAAAGGTGATCGCACAAAAGCTGTAGGACTAGTTCATTCAAATACCAGGCGTCATAGTGTCTGCTGTCACCAGGGGGCGCTGTTTTTGAAAGTGAATATTTTCATATAGGCGTCTTCATGTCTGGACTATCATCAATCCAAGCAAGTTTGGTTCAGATCGGACTCGGATTCGTAAAGTTGTAGCAGTTTGTTTTTTGTCACAAATATCTGACTTTGCAGTGTTGCTGTGGCAACACCGTTGAACGATTTGTTATCATATTAAGCACGCATCATCTAACATGTGTTTTAAATGTTTTCCCAATTTTTGAGTTTGATACGATTAACTCTGTAAAAGTTATAACCGAAATTGTTTTTTTTTGTATATTTTGTTACCACAAGGAGGCACTGTGCTCAAAATTTACGTTTTTTTCACAGACTTCTTCAGCAATGGTCCATCATCAACCCTAGGTAATTTGGTTGGGATGTGACCTTCTATCGCAAAGTTATAAGAGTTTTGTTGCCTGTGGCGAAACATTAAAATGTTCACCAACTTTGCCCGCCCCGTACTCTTACGCCATAATACCTATTGAAAAGATTTTGATACCTTTGGATCCTCAACTTGTCCAAAGTGACCTCACCAAGTTTGAAGGTGATCCCATGAAAGTTCTAGTACAAATCTGTTCAAATATCATTGGTGCGAAATGGCCAAAATCAGCAAAGCATTTACTTTCAATCCAAGATGGCGGCTTTCCTGTTCGTTTTAGAGCATAGGCTACGCTGACTTTTTTGACCGGCCCGACCTAAGGAAGGCGTGTACCAAGTTTCTTGCATGAACATTAAACGTGCTCCTCAGGACCACAAGTTTTAGGGGTTGGAGCAGTTTTTTGGCCCGTCCACTTTCACCAGGGGGCGCTGATTTTGACATGAAATATTTTCACATAGGTTTGTTCAGGGCCAGACTATCAACAATCCTAGCAAGTTTGGCTCAGATTAGACCAGGATTGGCAAAGTTGTGACAGTTTTTTTTTTTTTGTATTTTCTACCACCACCAGGAGGCGCTGTTTTCAAAATTTATTGTTTTCGGCAATATAGTCGCCTTCAGCAACTACCCATTATCAATCATAGGAAGTTTGGTTGGGATTTGATCTTCCATCACAAAGTTATAAGAGTTTCGCTTTTTGTTGTGAAAAATAGGAATTTACACCCACTTTGGCGCCCCCTATCTCGTACACCATGAGACATTTTAAAAAACTTTTGATAACTTAAGTTCCTCAACCGGTTCACAGTGACCTGACCAAGTTTAAAGGTGATCGCACAAGAACTCTAGGATTAATTCATTCAAATACCAGAGGTCATATTGTCTCCGTCACCAGGGGGTGCTGTTTTTGAAAGTGAATATTTTCATATAGGTGTCTTCAGGGCCGGACTATCATCAATCATGGCAAGTTTGGTTCAGATTGGACAAGGATTCGCAAAGTGGTAGCAGTTTGTTTTTTTGTCGCAAAAATCCGACTTTGCAGCATTACCATGGCAACATCATGTAACGATACGCCATCATATTGAGCATGCATAGTCTACCATGTGTTTAGAATCTTTTAACCAATTTTGAGTTTGATACAATCATTTCTGTAAAAGTTATTCCCGAAATTGTAAAAGTAACTATTTTTTTTAGATTTTCTGCCACCACCAGGAGGCGATGTTTACAAACTTAACAGTTTTTGCATAGGCATCTTCAGCAAGGGCCCATCATCGATCGCCACAAGTTTGGTTAAGATCGGACCTTCTATCGCAAAGTTATAAGAGTTGTGTTGCGTGTAGCGAGAAATTACAAATTTTCGCCAACTTTGCCGGCCCTTTTCTCGTACGCCATGTGACATTTCAACTAACCATAAGCATCGTTAGATCCCCAACTTGTCCACAGTGACCTCACCAAGTTTGAACGTGATCCCATGTAAGCTCTAGGACAAGTTCGTTCAAATACCGATGGTGCGAAATGGCCAAAATCGCCTCTGTTTTGGAGTGCAATACAAGATGGCGGCCTTCCTGTAGGATTCACAGGGAAGTTGTCATCGACTTTTTTGACCGTCCCCACCTCATGAACATGTGTGCCAAGTTTCGTTCATGTACGTTAAACCCGAGAGCAGATGACCTAATAGAAGTTTTTTGCGTCAGTTTTTAGCCCCGCCCTCTTCCATTTTTTGACGCACATTCCTTGAAACACTGATATACGTAATTTTACACCAGGTCTGATGGGGTTGCAAAATTTGGTGAGTTTTGGGGCATGGGAAAGGCCTCAAAAACGCGATTCATTTGGAGGAGTAATAATAACTAGTACCGCAAGCGGTAATTGACGGGTTCGAGCTTGACGGCTCGCGAGTCCCTGTGCGTCCACGTCGCAGCGCGAGTCCTCTTCCTCATCTTCCGTTCATTCACCGCTTGTGGTACAGGTTATTTTCAGCTGCATCCCCGCGCAATGTCAGGCGTGTCCTTTTAAAATGGCCGTCTTCCTGTTGGGTGAAAGGCGTGTCCGTAAACGTGTTTAGGGAAGGTACCTTGACTTACATAACAAGTTTCATGTGGATCGGAGAATGTCAGACTTTACTTCCTGTTTCGGGAGTTGTACTTCCTGTAAGGAGGTCATCCTTTACAGACATGTTCAGGGCGGGTCTCTGAGGTCTAACAGTGTGATTTCATCTATAAGTTGTTATTTTTGTGAAAAACAACTGATGGTATCAGAATTGAAGCTGAATTTTAGAAATAACTAGTTATTTTTGTGATAGAACATCTGATGGTATAAGAATTTAGGGTGCATTTTCTCTTTTTTCCCTCTGTTACTTTTTCTCTCTTCCCATTTTCCCTGTTTTTTTTTCCTTGGCCCCTCTTGCAGTACCTTTTGCCCCATCTTTCCCTTTCAGAGCAGCATGAGAAACTGTAAATGTTAGATTTGATAGATTTGTAGGCAAATGCCTCCATCATGTGGCGAACAAAGGTTACTGCACTGACAAACCACTCAGTAGAGTGGGTCCTGTGCAGTGTTCTTATGTCAACACCGTTGAACGATTTGTTATCATATTCAGCAAGCATCATCTACCATGTGTTTTACATGTTTTCATTCATTTTGAGTATGATACAATGAAATTTGTTAAAGTTATAAGGGAAATTGTGAAATTGTATTTTCTGTTACCACCAGAAGGCGCTGTTTTTAAAATGTACAGTTTTTGCATAAGCATCTTCAGCAAGATCCCATCATCGATCGTCACTAGTTTGGTTAAGATCTAACCTTTCATCGCAAAGTTATAAGAGTTTGTTGTTGTAGCGAAATACCAGACGTCATATTGTCTGCCGTCAACAGGGGGCGATGTTTTCAAAATGTACAGTTTTTGCATAGACATCTTTAGCCAGGGCCCATCATCGATTGTCACTTGTTTAGTTAATATCTGACCTTCCATGGCAAAGTTATAAGAGATTGTTGTGTGTTGCGAGGAATCGTGATTTTCGCCAACTTTCCTGACCTTCTTCTTGTTCGCCGTGATACTTAATGAAAAGATTTTGATACCTTTGGATCCTCAACTTGTCCACAGTGACCTCACAAAGTTTGAAGGTGATCCCATTAAAGCTCTTTGACAAGTGCGTTCACATACCATTGGTGCGAAATGGCCAAAATCTGCTAAAAATGTACTTTCAATCCAAGATGGCGGCTTTCCTGTTCGTTTCAGAGCTTAGGCTGCTTTGAATTTTTTGACCGTCCCGACCTAAGGAACGCGTGAGTACCAAGTTTAGTGCATGTACATTAAACGTGCTCCTCAGGAGGACAAGTTTTACGGGTTGTAAGAGTTTTGCCTTTTGTTGTGAGAAATATGAATGAACGCCAACTTTGGCGCCCCCTATCTCGAAAACCATGGGACATTTTGAAAAACTTTTAATAACTTTAGATCCTCAACTTGTCCACAGTGACCTCACAAAGTTTAAAGGTGATCGCACAAAAGCTCTATGACAAGTTAGTTCACATACCATTGGTGCGAAATGGCCAAAATCTCCCAAAAATTTACTTTCAATCCAAGATGGCGGCTTTCCTGTTCGCTTTAGAGCTTCGGCTACGCTGACTTTTTTGACCGTCTGGACCTAAGGAACGCGTGAGTACCAAGTTTCATGCATGTACATTCAACGTGATCCTCAGGAGGACAAGTTTTACGGGTTGTAAGAGTTTTGCCTTTTGTTGTGAGAAATATGAATGAACGCCAACTTTGGCGCCCCCTATCTCGAAAACCATGCGACATTTTGAAAAACTTTTAATAACTTTAGATCCTCAACTTGTCCACAGTGACCTCACAAAGTTTAAAGGTGATCGCACAAAAGCTGTAGGACTAGTTCATTCAAATACCAGGCGTCATAGTGTCTGCTGTCACCAGGGGGCGCTGTTTTTGAAAGTGAATATTTTCATATAGGCGTCTTCAGGTCTGGACTATCATCAATCCAAGCAAGTTTGGTTCAGATCGGACTCGGATTCGTAAAGTTGTAGCAGTTTGTTTTTTGTCACAAATATCTGACTTTGCAGTGTTGCTGTGGCAACACCGTTGAACGATTTGTTATCATATTAAGCACGCATCATCGAACATGTGTTTTAAATGTTTTCCCAATTTTTGAGTTTGATACGATTAACTCTGTAAAAGTTATAACCGAAATTGTTTTTTTTTGTATATTTTGTTACCACAAGGAGGCACTGTGCTCAAAATTTACGTTTTTTTCACAGACTTCTTCAGCAATGGTCCATCATCAACCCTAGGTAATTTGGTTGGGATGTGACCTTCTATCGCAAAGTTATAAGAGTTTTGTTGCCTGTGGCGAAACATTAAAATGTTCACCAACTTTGCCCGCCCCTTACTCTTACGCCATAATACCTATTGAAAAGATTTTGATACCTTTGGATCCTCAACTTGTCCAAAGTGACCTCACCAAGTTTGAAGGTGATCCCATGAAAGTTCTAGGACAAATCTGTTCAAATATCATTGGTGCGAAATGGCCAAAATCAGCAAAGCATTTACTTTCAATCCAAGATGGCGGCTTTCCTGTTCGTTTTAGAGCATAGGCTACGCTGACTTTTTTGACCGGCCCGACCTAAGGAAGGCGTGTACCAAGTTTCGTGCATGAACATTAAACGTGCTCCTCAGGACCACAAGTTTTAGGGGTTGGAGCAGTTTTTTGGCCCGTCCACTTTCACCAGGGGGCGCTGATTTTGACATGAAATATTTTCACATAGGTTTGTTCAGGGCCAGACTATCAACAATCCTAGCAAGTTTGGCTCAGATTGGACCAGGATTGGCAAAGTTGTGACAGTTTTTTTTTTTTTGTATTTTCTACCACCACCAGGAGGCGCTGTTTTCAAAATTTATTGTTTTCGGCAATATAGTCGCCTTCAGCAACTACCCATTATCAATCATAGGAAGTTTGGTTGGGATTGGATCTTCCATCACAAAGTTATAAGAGTTTCGCTTTTTGTTGTGAAAAATAGGAATTTACACCCACTTTGGCGCCCCCTATCTCGTACACCATGAGACATTTTAAAAAACTTTTGATAACTTAAGTTCCTCAACTGGTTCACAGTGACCTGACCAAGTTTAAAGGTGATCGCACAAGAACTCTAGGATTAATTCATTCAAATACCAGAGGTCATATTGTCTCCGTCACCAGGGGGTGCTGTTTTTGAAAGTGAATATTTTCATATAGGTGTCTTCAGGGCCGGACTATCATCAATCATGGCAAGTTTGGTTCAGATTGGACAAGGATTCGCAAAGTGGTAGCAGTTTGTTTTTTTGTCGCAAAAATCCGACTTTGCATCATTACCATGGCAACATCATGTAACGATACGCCATCATATTGAGCATGCATAGTCTACCATGTGTTTAGAATCTTTTAACCAATTTTGAGTTTGATACAATCATTTCTGTAAAAGTTATTCCCGAAATTGTAAAAGTAACTTTTTTTTTTAGATTTTCTGCCACCACCAGGAGGCGATGTTTACAAACTTAACAGTTTTTGCATAGGCATCTTCAGCAAGGGCCCATCATCGATCGCCACAAGTTTGGTTAAGATCGGACCTTCTATCGCAAAGTTATAAGAGTTGTGTTGCCTGTGGCGAAAATCTTAAATTTTCACCAACTTTGACGCCCCCTTTCTCGTACGCCATGATACTTATTAAAAAGTTTTCAGGAACTTTAGATCCTCAACTTGTCCACAGTGACCTCACCAAGTTTGAACGTGATCCCATGTAAGCTCTGGGACAAGTTCGTTCAAATACCCATGGTGCGAAATGGCCAAAATAGGCCAAAAATGGTCGTTCAACCCAAGATGGCGGCCTTCCTGTAGGACTTACAGCGGCGCTAGCACGGACTTTTTGGACCGTCCTGACATGTTTAACATGTGTACCGACTTTCGTGCATGTACGTGAAACACGAGAAAAATCGGCCTGATGAAAGCTGTTTTTCATTTTCGTAAGCCCCGCCCACTTTCAATTTTGTACGCAGTGTCCCCGAAGTACTATCAGACGTAAATTTACACCAGGTTTGATGCACTCGCAAAAATTGGTGAGTTTTCGTGTATGGGAAAGGCCTCAAAAAGGCGATTCATTTAGAGGAATAATAATAATAATAACTAGTACCGCAAGCGGTAATTGACGGGTTCGAGCTTGACGGCTCGCGAGTCCCTGTGCGTCCACGTCGCAGCGCGAGTCCTCTTCCTCATCTTCCGTTCATTCACCGCTTGTGGTACTGGTTATTTTCAGCTGCATCCCTGCGCAATGTCATGCGTGTCCTTTTAAAATGGCCGTCTTCCTGTTGGGTGAAAGGCGTGTCTGTAAACGTGTTTAGGGAAGGTACCTTGACTTACATAACAAGGGTGCATTTTCTCTTTTTTCCCTCTGTTACTTTTTCGCTCTTCCCATTTTCCCTGGGTTTTTTTTCCTTGGCCCCTCTTGCAGTACCTTTTGCCCCATCTTTCCCTTTCAGAGCAGCATGAGAAACTGTAAATGTTAGATTTGATAGATTTGTAGGCAAATGCCTCCATCATGTGGCGAACAAAGGTTACTGCACTGACGAACCACTCAGTAGAGTTGATCCTGTGCAGTGTTCTTATGTCAACACCGTTGAACGATTTGTTATCATATTCAGCAAGCATCATCTACCATGTGTTTTACATGTTTTCATTCATTTTGAGTATGATACAATGAAATCTGTTAAAGTTATAAGGGAAATTGTGAACTTGTATTTTCTGTTACCACCAGAAGGCGCTGTTTTTAAAATGTACAGTTTTTGCATAAGCATCTTCAGCAAGATCCCATCATCGATCGTCACGAGTTTGGTTAAGATCTGACCTTCCATCGCAAAGTTATAAGAGTTTGTTGTTGTAGCGAAATACCAGACGTCATATTGTCTGCCGTCAACAGGGGGCACTATTTTTGAAAGTGAATATTTTCATATAGGCATCTTCAGTGATTGACTATCATCAATCCTAGCAAGTTTGGTTCAGATTGGAATAGCATTCGCAAAGTGGTAGCAGTTTGTTTTTTGTCGCAAATATCTGACTTTGCAGTGTTGTCATTGCAACACTGTTGAACAATTTGTTATCATATTAGGCACGCATCATCTACCATGTGTTTTGAATGTTTTCCCAAATTTTGAGTTTGATACAAGGAAATTTGTTAAAGTTATAAGGGAAATTGTGAACTTGTACTTTCTGTTACCAGCAGGTGGCGCTGTTTCCAAAATTTACAGTTTTTGCATAGGCATCTTTAGCAAAAGCCCATCATTGATCATCACAAGTTTGGTTAAGATCTGACCTTCAATCGCAAAGTTATAAGAGTTTGTTGTGTGTTGCGAAATACCAGACTTCCTATTGTTTGCCACCACCAGGAGGCGATGTTTTCAAAATTTACAGTTTTTGCATAGACATCTTTAGCAAGGGCCCATCATCGATTGTCACTTGTTTGGTTAATATCTGACCTTCCATGGCAAAGTTATGAGAGATTGTTGTGTGTTGCGAGGAATCGTGATTTTCGCCAACTTTGCCGCCCTTCTTCTTGTTCGCCGTGAAACTTAATGAAAAGATTTTGATACCTTTGGATCCTCAACTTGTCCACAGTGACCTCACAAAGTTTGAAGGTGATCCCATGAAAGCTCTATGACAAGTGCGTTCACATACCATTGGTGCGAAATGGCCAAAATCTGCAAAAAATGTACTTTCAATCCAAGATGGCGGCTTTCCTGTTCGTTTTAGAGCTTCGGCTACGCTGACTTTTTTGACCGTCTGGACCTAAGGAACGCGTGAGTACCAAGTTTTGTGCATGTACATTCAACGTGCTCCTCAGGAGGACAAGTTTTACGGGTTGTAAGAGTTTCACCTTTTGTTGTGAAAAATATGAATGAACACCAACTTTGGCGCCCCCTATCTCGTACACCGAGCGATATTTTAAAAAGCTTTCAGGAACTTATGCTCGGCAACTTGTTCACAGTGACCTCACCAACTTTCAAGGTGATAGCATAAAAACTCTAGGATTAGTTCATTCAAATATCAGGTGTCATAGTGTCTGCTGTCACCAGGGGGCGCTGTTTTTGAAAGAGAATATTTTCATATAGGCGTCTTCAGGGCCAGATTATCATCAATCAGAGCAAGTTTGGTTCAGATCGGACTCGGATTCGTAAAGTTGTAATAGTTTGTTTTTTGTCACAAATATCTGACTTTGCAGTGTTGCTGTGGCAACACCGTTGAACGATTTGTTATCATATAAAGCACGCATAATCGACCATGTGTTTTGAATGTTTTCCCAATTTTTGAGTTTGATACGATTAACTCTGTAAAAGTTATTACCGAAATGTTTATTTTTTGGATTTTCTGTTACCACAAGGAGGCACTGTGCTCAAAATGTACAGTTTTTTTCACAGACTTCTTCAGCAATGGTCCATCATCAACCCTAGGTAATTTGGTTGGGATGTGACCTTCTATCGCAAAGTTATAAGAGTTTTGTTGCCTGTGGCGAAACATTAAAATTTTCACCAACTTTGCCGGCCCCTTACTCTTACGCCATAATACCCATTGAAAAGATTTTGATACCTTTGGATCCTCAACTTGTCCAAAGTGACCTCACCAAGTTTGAAGGTGATCCCATGAAAGTTCTAGGACAAATCTGTTCAAATATCATTGGTGCAAAATGGCCAAAATCAGCAAAGCATTTACTTTCAATCCAAGATGGCGGCTTTCCTGTTCGTTTTAGAGCATAGGCTACGCTGACTTTTTTGACCGGCGTGACCTAAGGAACGCGTGTACCAAGTTTTGTGCATGTACATTAAACGTGCTCCTCAGGACCACAGGTTTTAGGGGGTGGAGCAGTTTTTTGGCCGTCCACTTTCACCAGGGGGCGCTGATTTTGACTTGAAATATTTTCACATAGGTTTGTTCAGGGCCAGACTATCAACAATCCTAGCAAGTTTGGTTCAGATTGGACCAGGATTGGCAAAGTTGTAACAGTTTTTTTTTTGTAGTATTTTCTACCACCACCAGGAGGCGCTGTTTTCAAAATGTATTGTTTTCGGCAATATAGTCGCCTTCAGCAACTACCCATTATCAATCATAGGAAGTTTGGTTGGGATTGGATCTTCCATCGCAAAGTTATAAGAGTTTTGCTTTTTGTTGTGAAAAATAGGAATTTACACCCACTTTGGCGCCCCCTATCTCGTACACCATGAGACATTTTAAAAAACTTTTGATAACTTAAGCTCCTCAACTGGTTCACAGTGACCTCACCGAGTTTAAAGGTGATCGCACAAGAACTCTAGGATTAATTCCTTCAAATACCAGAGGTCATATTGTCTCCGTCACCAGGGGGTGCTGTTTTTGAAAGTGAATATTTTCATATAGACGTCTTCAGGGCTGGACTATCATCAATCCTAGCAAGTTTGGTTCAGATTGGACTAGGATTAGCAAAGTTGTAGCAGTTTGTTTTTTTGTCGCAAAAATCCGACTTTGCATCATTACCATGGCAACATCATGTAACTCTACGCCATCATATTGAGCATGCATCATCTACCTTGTGTTTTGGGTGATTTTTACCAATTTTGAGTTTGATACGATAATCTCTGTAAAAGTTATTCCCGAAATTGTAAAAGTAACTTTTTTTTTTAATTTTCTGCCACCACCAGGAGGCGATGTTTACAAACTTGACAGTTTTTGCATAGGCCTCTTCAGCAAGGGCCCATCATCAATCGCCACAAGTTTGGTTAAGATCGGACCTTCTATCGCAAAGTTATAAGAGTTTTGTTGCGTGTGGCGAAAATCTTAAATTTTCACCAACTTTGACGCCCCCTTTCTCGTACGCCATGATACTTATTAAAAAGTTTTCAGGAACTTTTGATCCTCAACTTGTCCACAGTGACCTCACCAAGTTTGAACGTGATCCCATGTAAGCTCTGGGACAAGTTCGTTCAAATACCCATGGTGCGAAATGGCCAAAATAGGCCAAAAATGGTCGTTCAACCCAAGATGGCGGCCTTCCTGTAGGACTTACAGCGGCGCTAGCACGGACTTTTTGGACCGTCCTGACATGTTTAACATGTGTACCGACTTTCGTGCATGTACGTGAAACACGAGAAAAATCGGCCTGATGAAAGCTGTTTTTCATTTTCGTAAGCCCCGCCCACTTTCAATTTTGTACGCAGTGTCCCCGAAGTACTATCAGACGTAAATTTACACCAGGTTTGATGCACTCGCAAAAATTGGTGAGTTTTCGTGTATGGGAAAGGCCTCAAAAAGGCAATTCATTTAGAGGAATAATAATAACTAGTACCGCAAGCGGTAATCAACGGGTTCGAGCTTGACGGCTCGCGGGTCTCCCTGCGCCCACCTCGCCGTGCGAGTCCTCTAGCTCATCTTCCGTTCATTCATTGCTTGCGGTAGTAGTTATTTTCAGCTTGGACTATTTTCAGCGTCCATGTGTTAAGTTAGAGGGCACTTCCTGTTTAAAATGGCAGACTTCCTCTTTTTCCTATTTAATTTAATTTAATTTAATTTAATTTAATTTAATTTAATTTAATTTAATTTAATTTAATTTTATGATTAAGTGCAATATAGGCTATGGTATTGGTATTGGTATTGGTTCAATATGTGCAGTAATTGCAAGTTTTAATAAAAATTTAACCCTCCACTTGTTTTTTTTTATTTTGGCCCCCCGTGTATTTGACTTTGGCATTACTGCTTTACAGACATGTTCCGGGCGGGTTTGAGGTCTCACATATCAAGTTTCAAGTGAATACAGCAATCCCAATTAGAGCAGCATGAGAAACTGTAAATGTTAGATTTGATAGATTTGTAGGCAAATGCCTCCATCATGTGGCGAACAAAGGTTACTGCACTGACGAACCACTCAGTAGAGTAGATCCTGTGCAGTGTTCTTATGTCAACGCAGTTGAACGATTTGTTATCATATTCAGCAAGCATCATCTACCATGTGTTTTACATGTTTTCATTCATTTTGAGTATGATACAATGAAATTTGTTAAAGTTATAAGGGAAATTGTGAACTTGTATTTTCTGTTACCACCAGAAGGCGCTGTTTTCAAAACGTACAGTTTTTGCATAAGCATCTTCAGCAAGATCCCATCATCGATCGCTAGAGTTTGGTTAAGATCTGACCTTCCATCGCAAAGTTATAAGAGTTTGTTGTTGTAGAGAAATACTAGACGTCATATTGTCTGCCGTCAACAGAAGGCACTGTTTTTGAAAGTGAATATTTTCATACAGGCATCTTCAGGGATTGACTATCATCAATCCTAGCAAGTTTGGTTCAGATTGGAATAGCATTCGCAAAGTGGTAGCAGTTTGTTTTTTGTCGCAAATATCTGATTTTGCAGTGTTGTCATTGCAACACTGTTGAACAATTTGTTATCATATTAGGCACGCATCATCTACCATGTGTTTTGAATGTTTTCCCAAATTTTGAGTTTGATACAAGGAAATTTGTTAAATTTATAAGGGAAATTGTGAACTTGTACTTTCTGTTACCACCAGGTGGCGCTGTTTCCAAAATTTACAGTTTTTGCTTAGGCATCTTTAGCAAAAGCCCATCATCTATCATCACAAGTTTGGTTAAGATCTGACCTTCAATCGCAAAGTTATAAGGTTTGTTGTGTGT
>NW_025320684.1:0-14339 GCF_019176455.1 Solea senegalensis
CATATTGAACCAATACCAATACCAATACCACAGCCTATATTGCACTCAATCATTAAATTAAATTAAATTAAATTAAATTAAATTAAATTAAATTAAATTAAGCAAAATATAAATAAAATCAGTTGCAATATTTTCTCAAGGCTCTTTCAGTAACAAATTGAAAACGTTTTTCCGTCTTCTTTTTAACAGGTAAACAGCAAAATGTTATTTTCCTTCAAAGCTCAATGGCAAGATAAATGCAAAAATGAAACAGCATGTTACAAAACAAATCATTGTGCTGCTCTGATCCTCACCAATGTCTGTCTTTTATAATAAAATTAGAAGTTAGTGCAAACTTGAAAAGTGCAAAACAGTTGCATGTTTCATAGTGCCTTCTTAAGTTATATTCTTTCATAACGACACACTGTCTCCACACACAAGACACACAGGCTTTCCTTTTACTTCGGTGAACATTATTCTGCCTCACACCTGTCTTGAAAACCCTGTTTTCACCGTCTACTTTTCTATTTGTCTATTTGGGGGAGAGGGAGATGAAAAATGACAGCAATGTTTAGTCCTCCACTGTGACTGTGATGCTGTTCATGAAGGATGACACGGGATCGCACTCACAGTGCATCTTGGGATGTGTAGTATTATGGTGCTGAGGGCACATAATAGTGCAAGCCGGTTTTAATAGAAATTAAAAATCATCCCGTGGGCCAGACATAACTCATTCACGGGCCTTGATTCTGACATATGTGCTGTAAAGGATAACCTCCCTACAGGAAGTAGAACTCCCGAAACAGGAAGTCAAGTCTAACATTTTACAATCTTCACAAAACTTGATATGTGAGTCAAAGGAACGTCCCTGAACACGTTTACGGACACACCTTTCACCAAACAGGAAGTAGGCCATTTTAAACAGGAAGTGCCATCTAACTTAGCACATGGACGCTGAAAATAGTCTAAGCTGAAAATTACTACTGCCGCAAGCGGTGAATGAACGGAAGATGAGCTAGACGTCTCGCACGGCGAGGTGGGCGCAGGGAGACCCGTGAGCCGTCAAGCTCGAACCCGTTGATTACCGCTTGCGGTACTAGTTATTATTATTATTCTTATTATTCCCCCAAATGAATTGCCTTTTTGAGTCCTTTCCCATACCCCAAAACTCACAGATTTTTGTGACCGCATCAATCCTGGTGTAAATTTACGTCTGAAAAAGGTTCGGGGAATGTGCGTTGAAAATTGAATGTGGGAGGGGCCAATAAGTGCGGCGCCACCTGTCCAAATTCACCATGACCAACACAAATATCGCCCATGCACGAAATTCGGTACACATGTGTAGTGGGTCAGGATGAAGAAAAAATTACATTATGACCATGATCCAAACCCCACAGGAAATCCGCCATCTTGGGTTGATTGGCCATTTTTTGGCGATTTTGGCGAATTCGCAGCAATGGTATTTGAACTAACTCCTCCTAGAGTTTTCGTGCGATCACCTTCAAACTTGGTGAGGTCCCTGTGGACCAGTTGAGGAGCTCACGGTATCAAAAGTTTTTCAAATGTCACATGGCGCGCGAGATAGGGGGCGGCAAAGTTCGTGATGATTCTGATGTTTCGCATCAGAAAAACAAAACTCTTATAACTTTGCGATGGAAGGTCCGATCCAAACCAAACTTGCTATGATTGATGATGGGCCATGGCTGAAGACGTCTATGAAAAAACGGTGAAGTTTGAAAACAGCGCCTCCTTGTGGTGAAAGAAAATACACCAAAAAAAAGTTTTTTTACGATTTCGGGAATAACTTTTACACAGATAATCGTACCGCACTCAAAATTGGTGACAACAGTCAAAACACATGGTAGATGATGTGTGATCAATATGACGACGAATCGTTTAACGGTGTTGCCATGGCAACGACGCAAAGTCGGATTTTTGGGACAAAAAATCAAACTGCTACAACTTCGCGAATCCTGGTCCGATCTGAACCAAACTTGCTAGGATTGATGACAGTACGGCCCTAAAGACGTCTATATGAAAATATTCAATTTCGAAAACAGCGCCCCCTGGTGACAGCAGACAGTATGACAGCTTGTATTTCAATTATCTCCTCCTAGAGCTTTTGTGCGATCACCTTCAAACTTGGTGAGATCAATGTGGACGAGTTGAGCATCAAAAGTTATCAAAAGCTTTTTAAAATATTGTATGGCGTACGAGATAGGGGGCGCCAAAGTTGGAGATAATAATAATTTTTCACAACAGACAATGAAACTCTTATAACTTTGCGACGGAAGGTCTGATCCCAACCAAACTTGCTATAGTTGATGATGGTTAGTTGCTGAAGACGACTGTGTTGCTGAAACGGTACATTTTGAAAACAGCGCCTCCTGGTGGTGGTAGAAAATTCTAAAAAAACAAACTGTTACAGCTTTGCCAATCCTGGTCCGATCTGAACCAAAGTTGCTGGGATTGATGACAGTCCGGCCCTGAACACGTCTATATGAAAATATTAATTTTCAAATACAGCGCCCCCTGGTGACAGCAGACAGAATTACATTTATAGTTTTTGATGCTGCTCCAACAGGGATTGTTGTATCCACTTGAAACTTAGTATGTGGGACCCCAGACCCTTCCTCAACATGTCCGTAAAAGGTCACCTCCCTACAGGAAGTGGAACGCCCGAAACAGGAAGTAAAGTCTTACATTGTCCGATTGACACGAAACTAGATATGTGAGTTACGGGACCTTCCCTGAACATGTTTACGGAGACGCCGTTGACCGAACAGGAAGTTGGCCATTTTAAACAGGAAGTGCCCGCTAACTTTGCCGTACGTTGTCCAATTTGCATGAAACCTTATATGTCACACCAGGGACCTGTCCTGAGCATGTCTGCAAAACATGACCTCCCAACAGGAAGTGGAATGCCCGAAACAGGAAGTCAACTCTAAGATTGTCCGATCTGCACAAAACTTGATATGTAAGACAAGGGAACTTCCCTGAACACGTTTACGGACGCGCATTTGACCGAACAGGAAGTCGGCCATTTTAAACAGGAAGTGCCCTATAACTTTGCCATACGTTGCCGATCCCCCCCGAAATTTGGATCGACATGTGCGGGGACGCCGCTGAAAATAACTAGTACTGAAAATAACTAGTACTGAAAATAACTAGTACTGAAAATAACTAGTACCGCGCGCGGTGAATGAACGGGTGAGAGCGCGAGGCGCGCGGGGAGCCGTGGCACACGGCGACTCGCGCGGGTCGGCTCGAACCCGTTCAGAACCGCGCGCGGTACTAGTTATTTTTATTATTATTAGGGTTCGAGCAACAATGTTGCGCAAGAACCCTATTGTAATCGTAAGAGTTATTAGGGTTCGAGCAACTTGGTTGCAAGAACCCTATTGAAACTGTGAAGATTATTCTTATTATTATTAGGGTTCGAGCAACTTGGTTGCAAGAACCCTATTGTAATCGTAAGAGTTATTCTTCTTATTCTTCTTCTTCCGCCCGCCAAATGAATCGCGTTTTCGAGGCCCTGAACATACCCAAAAACTCACCAATTTTTGCAACTGCATCAGACCTGGTGTAAATTTACGTTTATTAGTGGTTCGGGGAATGCACGTCAAAAAATGAAAGTGGGCGGGGCTAACGACTGACGCAAAAAACTTCTATTAGGTCATCTGCTCTCTGGTTTAACGTACATGAACGAAACTTGGCACACATGTTCATGAGGTGGGGACGGTCAAAAAAGTCGATGACAACTTCCCTGTGAATCCTACAGGAAGGACGCCATCTTGGATTGCACGCCAAAACAGAGGCGATTTTGGCCATTTCGCACCATCGGTATTTGAACGAACTTGTCCCAGAGCTTACATGGAATCACGTTCAAACTTGGTGAGGTCACTGTGGACAAGTTGAGGATCTAAAGTTCCTGAAAACTTTTTAATAAGTATCATGGCGTACGAGAAAGGGGGCGTCAAAGTTGGTGAAAATTCACGATTTTCGCCACACGCAACAAAACTCTTATAACTTTGCGATAGAAGGTCCGATCTTAACCAAACTTGTGGCGATAGATGATGGGCCCTTGCTGAAGAGGCCTATGCAAAAACTGTCAAGTTTGTAAACATCGCCTCCTGGTGGTGGCAGAAAATTAAAAAAAAAAATTACTTTTACAATTTCGGGAATAACTTTTACAGAGATTATCGTATCAAACTCAAAATTGGTAAAAATCACCATAAACACAAGGTAGATGATGCATGCTCAATATGATGGCGTAGAGTTACATGATGTTGCCATGGTAATGATGCGAAGTCGGATTTTTGCGACAAAAAAACAAACTGCTACCACTTTGCGAATCCTAGTCCAATCTGAACCAAACTTGCTAGGATTGATGATAGTCCGGCCCTGAAGACACCTATATGAAAATATTCACTTTCAAAAACAGCACCCCCTGGTGACGGAGACAATATGACCTCTGGTATTTGAATGAATTAATCCTAGAGTTCTTGTGCGATCACCTTTAAACTTGGTCAGGTCACTGTGAACCAGTTGAGGAACTTAAGTTATCAAAAGTTTTTTAAAATGTCTCATGGTGTACGAGATAGGGGGCGCCAAAGTGGGTGTAAATTCCTATTTTTCACAACAAAAAGCGAAACTCTTATAACTTTGTGATGGAAGATCCAATCCCAACCAAACTTCCTATGATTGATAATGGGTAGTTGCTGAAGGCGACTATATTGCCGAAAACAATACATTTTGAAAACAGCGCCTCCTGGTGGTGGTAGAAAATACAAAAAAAAAAAAACTGTCACAACTTTGCCAATCCTGGTCTAATCTGAGCCAAACTTGCTAGGATTGTTGATAGTCTGGCCCTGAACAAACCTATGTGAAAATATTTCAAGTCAAAATCAGCGCCCCCTGGTGAAAGTGGACGGGCCAAAAACCTGCTCCACCCCCTAAAACTTGTGGTCCTGAGGAGCACGTTTAATGTACATGCACGAAACTTGGTACACGTGTTCCTTAGGTCGGGCCGGTCAAAAAAGTCAGCGTAGCCTATGCTCTAAAACTAACAGGAAAGCCGCCATCTTGGATTGAAAGTAAATGCTTTGCTGATTTTGGCCATTTCACACCAATGATATTTGAACAGATTTGTCCTAGATCTTTCATGGGATCACCTTCAAACTTGGTGAGGTCACTTTGGACAAGTTGAGGATCCAAAGGTATCAAAATCTTTTCAATAGGTATTATGGCGTAAGAGTAAGGGGCCGGCAAAGTTGGTGAAAATTTTAATGTTTCGCCACAGGCAACAAAACTCTTATAACTTTGCGATAGAAGGTCACATCCCAACCAAATTACCTAGGGTTGATGATGGACCATTGCTGAAGAAGTCTGTGAAAAAAACGTAAATTTTGAGCACAGTGCCTCCTTGTGGTAACAAAATATACAAAAAAAAACAATTTCGGTTATAACTTTTACAGAGTTAATCGTATCAAACTCAAAAATTGGGAAAACATTTAAAACACATGTTCGATGATGCGTGCTTAATATGATAACAAATCGTTCAACGGTGTTGCCACAGCAACACTGCAAAGTCAGATATTTGTGACAAAAAACAAACTGCTACAACTTTACGAATCCGAGTCCGATCTGAACCAAACTTGCTTGGATTGATGATAGTCCAGCCCTGAAGACGCCTATATGAAAATATTCACTTTCAAAAACAGCGCCTCCTGGTGACAGCAGACACTATGACACCTGGTATTTGAATGAACTAGTCCTAGAGTTTATGTGCGATCACCTTTAAACTTTGTGAGGTCACTTTGGACAAGTTGAGGATCTAAAGTTATTAAAAGTTTTTCAAAATGTCGCATGGTTTTCGAGATAGGGGGCGCCAAAGTTGGCGTTCATTCATATTTCTCACAACAAAAGGCAAAACTCTTACAACCCGTAAAACTTGTCCTCCAGAGGATCACGTTGAATGTACATGCATGAAACTTGGTACTCACGCGTTCCTTAGGTCCAGACGGTCAAAAAAGTCAGCGTAGCCGAAGCTCTAAAGCGAACAGGAAAGCCGCCATCTTGGATTGAAAGTACATTTTTGGGAGATTTTGGCCATTTCGCACCAATGGTATGTGAACTAACTTGTCATAGAGCTTTTGTGCGATCACCTTTAAACTTTGTGAGGTCACTGTGGACAAGTTGAGGATCTAAAGTTATTAAAAGTTTTTCAAAATGTCCCATGGTTTTCGAGATAGGGGGCGCCAAAGTTGGCGTTCATTCATATTTCTCACAACAAAAGGCAAAACTCTTACAACCCGTAAAACTTGTCCTCCTGAGGAGCACGTTTAATGTACATGCACTAAACTTGGTACTCACGCGTTCCTTAGGTCGGGACGGTCAAAAAATTCAAAGCAGCCTAAGCTCTGAAACGAACAGGAAAGCCGCCATCTTGGATTGAAAGTACATTTTTAGCAGATTTTGGCCATTTCGCACCAATGGTATGTGAACGCACTTGTCAAAGAGCTTTAATGGGATCACCTTCAAACTTTGTGAGGTCACTGTGGACAAGTTGAGGATCCAAAGGTATCAAAATCTTTTCATTAAGTATCACGGCTAACAAGAAGAAGGGCGGCAAAGTTGGCGAAAATCACGATTCCTCGTAACACAAAACAATCTCTTATAACTTTGCCATGGAAGGTCAGATATTAACTAAACAAGTGACAATCGATGATGGGCCCTTGCTAAAGATGTCTATGCAAAAACTGTACATTTAGAAAACATCGCCCCCTGTTGACGGCAGACAATATGACGTCTGGTATTTCGCTACAACAACAAACTCTTATAACTTTGCGATGAAAGGTTAGATCTTAACCAAACTAGTGACGATCGATGATGGGATCTTGCTGAAGATGCTTATGCAAAAACTGTACATTTTAAAAACAGTGCCTTCTGGTGGTAACAGAAAATACAATTTCACAATTTCCCTTATAACTTTAACAAATGTCATTGTATCATACTCAAAATGAATGAAAACATGTAAAACACATGGTATATGATGCTTGCTGAATATGATAACAAATCTTTCAACGGTGTTGACATAAGAACACTGCACAGGACCCACTCTACTGAGTGGTTTGTCAGTGCAGTAACCTTTGTTCGCCACATGATGGAGGCATTTGCCTACAAATCTATCAAATCTAACATTTACAGTTTCTCATGCTGCTCTGAAAGGGAAAGATGGGGCAAAAGGTACTGCAAGAGGGGCCAAGGAAAAAAAAAACAGGGAAAATGGGAAGAGAGAAAAAGTAACAGAGGGAAAAAAGAGAAAATGCACCCTAAATTCTTATACCATCAGATGTTCTATCACAAAAATAACTAGTTATTTCTAAAATTCAGCTTCAATTCTGATACCATCAGTTGTTTTTCACAAAAATAACAACTTATAGACGAAATCACACTGTTAGACCTCAGACCTCAGACCGCCCTGAACATGTCTGTAAAGGATGACCTCCTTACAGGAAGTACAACTCCCGAAACAGGAAGTAAAGTCTGACATTCTCCGATCCACATGAAACTTGTTATGTAAGTCAAGGTACCTTCCCTAAACACGTTTACGGACACGCCTTTCACCCAACAGGAAGACGGCCATTTTAAAAGGACACGCCTGACATTGCGCGGGGATGCAGCTGAAAATAACCAGTACCACAAGCGGTGAATGAACGGAAGATGAGGAAGAGGACTCGCGCTGCGACGTGGACGCACAGGGACTCGCGAGCCGTCAAGCTCGAACCCGTCAATTACCGCTTGCGGTACTAGTTCTTATTATTATTATTATTATTCCTCTAAATGAATCGCCTTTTTGAGGCCTTTCCCATACACGAAAACTCACCAATTTTTGCGAGGGCATCAAACCTGGTGTAAATTTACGTCTGATAGTAGTTCGGGGACACTGCGTTCAAAATTGAAAGTGGGCGGGGCTTACGAAAATGAAAAACAGCTTTCATCAGGCCGATTTTTCTCGTGTTTCACGTACATGCACGAAAATTGGTACACGTGTTAAGCATGTCAGGACGGTCCAAAAAGTCCGTGCTAGCGCCGCTGTAAGTCCTACAGGAAGGCCGCCATCTTGGGTTGAACAGCCATTTTTGGCCTATTTTGGCCATTTTGCAGCAATGGTATGTGAACGAACTTGTCCTAGAGCTTACATGGGATCCTGTTCAAACTTGGTGAGGTCACTGTGGACAAGTTGGGGATCTAACGATGCTTATGGTTAGTTGAAATGTCGCATGGTGTACGAGAAAAGGGCCGGCAAAGTTGGCGAAAATTTGTAATTTCTCGCTACACGCAACGAAACTCTTATAACTTTGTGATGGAAGGTCCGATCGTAACCAAACTTGTGGCGATCGATGATGGGCCCTTGCTGAAGATGGCTATGCAAAAACTGTCAAGTTTGTAAACATCGCCTCCTGGTGGTGGCAGAAAATCTAAAAAAAAAAGTTACTTTTACAATTTCGGGAATAACTTTTACAGAGATTATCGTATCAAACTCAAAATTGGTAAAAATCACCCTAAACACAAGGTAGACTATGCGTGCTCAATATGATGGCGTAGAGTTACATGATGTTGCCATGGTAATGATGCAAAGTCGGATTTTTGCGACAAAAAAACAAACTGCTACAACTTCGCGAATCCTAGTCCAATCTGAACCAAACTTGCTAGGATTGATGATAGTCCGGCCCTGAAGACGTCTATATGATAATATTCACTTTCAAAAACAGCACCCCCTGGTGACGGAGACAATATGACCTCTGGTATTTGAATGAATAAATCCGAGAGTTCTTGTGCGATCACCTTTAAACTCGGTCAGGTCACTGTGAACCAGTTGAGGAACTTAAGTTATCAAAAGTTTTTTAAAATGTCTCATGGTGTACGAGATAGGGGGCGCCAAAGTGGGTGTAAATTCCTATTTTTCACAACAAAAAGCGAAACTCTTATAACTTTGCGATGGAAGATCCAATCCCAACCAAACTTCCTATGTTTGATAATGGGTAGTTGCTGAAGGCCACTATATTGCCGAAAACAATACATTTTGAAAACAGCGCCTCCTGGTGGTGGTAGAAAATACTAAAAAAAAAAAACTGTTACAACTTTGCCAATCCTGGTCCAATCTGAACCAAACTTGCTAGGATTGTTGATAGTCTGGCCCTGAACAAACCTATGTGAAAATATTTCATGTCAAAATCAGCGCCCCCTGGTGAAAGTGGACGGGCCAAAAAACTGCTCCACCCCCTAAAAATTGTGGTCCTGAGGAGCACGTTTAATGTACATGCACAAAACTTGGTACACGTGTTCCTTAGGTCGGGCCGGTCAAAAAAGTCAGCGTAGCCTATGCTCTAAAACGAACAGGAAAGCCGCCATCTTGGATTGAAAGTAAATGCTTTGCTGATTTTGGCCATTTTGCACCAATGATATTTGAACAGATTTGTCCTAGAACTTTCATGGGATCACCTTCAAACTTGGTGAGGTCACTTTGGACAAGTTGAGGATCCAAAGGTATCAAAATCTTTTCAATAGGTATTATGGCGTAAGAGTAAGGGGCCGGCAAAGTTGGTGAAAATTTTAATGTTTCGCCACAGGCAACAAAACTCTTATAACTTTGCGATAGAAGGTCACATCCCAACCAAATTATCTAGGGTTGATGATGGACCATTGCTGAAGAAGTCTGTGAAAAAAACGTAAATTTTGAGCACAGTGCCTCCTTGTGGTAACAGAAAATCCAAAAAATAAACATTTCGGTAATAACTTTTACAGAGTTAATCGTATCAAACTCAAAAATTGGGAAAACATTCAAAACACATGGTCGATGATGCTAGCTTTATATGATAACAAATCGTTCAACGCTGTTGCCACAGCAACACTGAAAAGTCAGATATTTGTGACAAAAAACAAACTGCTACAACTTTACGAATCCGAGTCCGATCTGAACCAAACTTGCTCTGATTGATGATAATCTGGCCCTGAAGACGCCTATATGAAAATATTCACTTTCAAAAACAGTGCCCCCTGGTGACAGCAGACACTATGACACCTGATATTTGAATGAACTAATCCTAGAATTTTTATGCGATCACCTTGAAAGTTGGTGAGGTCACTGTGAACAAGTTGCCGAGCATAAGTTCCTGAAAGCTTTTTAAAATATCGCTCGGTGTACGAGATAGGGGGCGCCAAAGTGGGTGTTCATTCATATTTTTCACAACAAAAGGTGAAACTCTTACAACCCGTAAAACTTGTCCTCCTGAGGAGCACGTTGAATGTACATGCACGGAACTTGGTACTCACGCGTTCCTTAGGTCCAGACGGTCAAAAAAGTCAGCGTAGCCGAAGCTCTAAAACGAACAGGAAAGCCGCCATCTTGGATTGAAAGTACATTTTTGCAGATTTTGGCCATTTCACACCAATGGTATGTGAACGCACTTGTCATAGAGCTTTCATGGGATCACCTTCAAACTTGCTGAGGTCACTGTGAACAAGTTGAGGATCCAAAGGTATCAAAATCTTTTCATCAAGTATCACGGCGAACAAGAAGAAGGGCGGCAAAGTTGGCGAAAATCACGATTCCTCGCAACACACAACAATCTCTCATAACTTTGCCATGGAAGGTCAGATATTAACCAAACAAGTGACAATCGATGATGGGCCCTTGCTAAAGATGTCTATGCAAAAACTGTAAATTTTGAAAACATCGCCTCCTGGTGGTGGCAAACGCTATGAAGTCTGGTATTTCGCAACACACAACAAACTCTTATAACTTTGCGATTGAAGGTCAGATCTTAACCAAACTTGTGATGATAGATGATGGGCTTTTGCTAAAGATGCCTATGCAAAAACTGTAAATTTTGGAAACAGCGCCACCTGGTGGTAACAGAAAGTACAAGTTCACAATTTCCCTTATAACTTTAACAAATTTCCTTGTATCAAACTCAAAATTTGGGAAAACATTCAAAACACATGGTAGATGATGCGTGCCTAATATGATAACAAATTGTTCAACAATGTTGCAATGACAACACTGCAAAGTCAGATATTTGCGACAAAAAACAAACTGCTACCACTTTGCGAATGCTATTCCAATCTGAACCAAACTTGCTAGGATTGATGATAGTCAATCCCTGAAGATGCCTATATGAAAATATTCACTTTCAAAAACAGTGCCCCCTGTTGACGGCAGACAATATGACGTCTGGTATTTCGCTACAACAACAAACTCATGGGGACTCGCGAGCCGTCAAGCTCGAACCCGTTAATTACCGCTTGCGGTACTAGTTCTTCTTCTTCTTCTTCCGCCTACCAAATGAATCGCATTTTTGAGGCCCTGAACATGCCCCAAAACTCACCAATTTTTGCAAGCGCATCAGACCTGGTGTAAATTTACGTTTGTTAGTGTTTCGGGGAATGTGCGTTAAAAAATGAAAGTGGGCGGGACAAATAACTGCTCCACCCCCTAAATATTGTGGGCCTGAAGAGCATGTTTAATGTACATGCACGAAACTTGGTACACGCGTTCCTTAGGTCGGGCTGGTCAAAAAGTCAGCGTAGCCGAAGCTCTAAAACGAACAGGAAAGCCGCCATCTTGGATTGAAAATTCATTTTTTGCCGATTTTGGCCATATCGCACCATCGGTATTTGAACGAACTTGTCCTAGAGCTTACATGGGATCACGTTCAAACTTGGTGAGGTCACTTTGGACAAGTTGAGGATCTAAAGTTGCTAAAAACTTTTTAATAAGTATCATGGTGTACGAGAAAGGGGCCGGCAAAGTTGGTGAAAATTTTTATTTTTCGCCACAGGCAACAAAACTCTTATAACTTTGCGATAGAAGGTCACTTCCCAACCAAATTACCTAGGGTTGATGATGGACCATTGCTGAAGAAGTCTGTGGAAAAACTGTACATTTTTAGCACAGCGCCTCCTTGTGGTAACAGAAAATACAACAAATACACAATTTCGGTAATAACTTTTACATATTTAATCGTATCAAACTCAAAATTTGTGACAACATTTAAAACACATGAAAGATGATGCGTGCTTATTATGATAACAAATGGTGCAACGGTGTTGCCATAGCAACACTGCAAAGTCAGATATTTGTGACAAAAAAACAAACTGCTACAACTTTGCGAAACTGAGTCCAATCTGAACCAAACTTGCTAGGATTGATGATAGTCTGGCCCTGAAGACACCTATTTGAAAATATTCACTTTCAAAAACAGCGCCCCCTTGTGACAGCAGCCACTATGACACCTGATATTTGAATGAACTTGTCCTAGAGTTTTTGTGCGATCACCTTGAAAATTAGTGAGGTCACTGTGAACAAGTTGCCGAGCATAAGTTACTGAAAGCTTTTTAAAATGTCGCTCGGTGTACGAGATAGGGGGCGCCAAAGTTGGTGTTCATTCATATTTTTCACAACAAAAGGCAAAACTCTTACAACCCGTAAAACTTGTCCTCCTGAGGAGCACGTTGAATGTACATGCACGAAACTTGGTACTCACGCGTTCGTTAGGTCCAGACGGTCAAAAAAGTCAGCGTAGCCGAACCTCTAAAACGAACAGGAAAGCCGCCATTTTGGATTGAAAGTACATTTTTCGCAGATTTTGGCCATTTCGCACCAATGGTATGTGAACGCACTTGTCATAGAGCTTTCATGGGATCACCTTGAAACTTTGTGAGGTCACTGTGAACAAGTTGAGGATCCAAAGGTATCAAAATCTTTTCATTAAGTATCACGGCGAACAAGAAGAAGGTCAGGAAAGTTGGCGAAAATCACGATTCCTCGCAACACACAACAATCTCTTATAACTTTGCCATGGAAGGTCAGATAGTAACCAAACAAGTGACAATTGATGATGGGCCCTTGCTAAAGATGTCTATGCAAAAACTGTAAATTTTGAAAACATCGCCTCCTGGTGGTGGCAAACACTAGGAAGTCTGGTATTTCGCAACACACAACAAACTCTTATAACTTTGCGATTGAAGGTCAGATCTTAACCAAACTTGTGATGATCGATGATGGGCTTTTGCTGAAGATGCCTATGCAAAAATTGTAAATTTTGGAAACAGCGCCACCTGGTGGTAACAGAAAGTACAAGTTCACAATTTCCCTTATAACTTTAACAAATGTACTTGTATCAAACTCAAAATTTGGGAAAACATTCCAAACACATGGTAGATGATGTGTGCCTAATATGATAACAAATTGTTCAACAGTGTTGCCATGACAACACTACAAAGTCAGATATTTGCGACAAAAACCAAACTGCTACCACTTTGCGAATGCTATTCCAATCTGAACCAAACTTGCTAGGATTGATGATAGTCAATCCCTGAAGAAGCCTATATGAAAATATTCATTTTCAAAAACAGTGCCCCCTGTTGACGGCAGACAATATGACGTCTGGTATTTCGCTACAACAACAAACTCTTATAACTTTGCGATGGAAGGTCAGATCTTAACCAAACTCGTGACGACCGATGATGGGATCTTGCTGAAGATGCTTATGCAAAAACTGTACATTTTGAAAAAAGCGCCTTCTGGTGGTAACAGAAAATACAAGTTCACAATTTCCCTTATAACTTTAACAAATTTCATTGTATCAAACTCAAAATTTGGGAAAACATTCAAAACACATGGTAGATGATGCGTGCTTAATATGATAACAAATTGTTCAACAGTGTTGCAATGACAACACTTCAAAGTCAGATATTTGCGACAAAAAACAAACTGCTACCACTTTGCGAATGCTATTCCAATCTGAACCAAACTTGCTAGGATTGATGATAGTCAATCCCTGAAGATGCCTATATAAAAATATTCACTTTCAAAAACAGTGCCCCCTGTTGCCGGCAGACAATATGACGTCTGGTACTTCGCTACAACAACAAACTCTTATAACTTTGCGATGGAAGGTCAGATCTTAACCAAACTCTAGCGATCGATGATGGGATCTTGCTGAAGATGCTTATGCAAAAACTGTACATTTTGAAAACAGCGCTTTCTGGTGGTAACAGAAAATACAAGTTCACAATTTCCCTTATAACTTTAACAAATTTCATTGTATCATACTCAAAATGAATGAAAACATGTAAAACACATGGTAGATGATGCTTGCTGAATATGATAACAAATCGTTCAATGGTGTTGACATAAGAACACTGCACAGGATCTACTCTACTGAGTGGTTCGTCAGTGCAGTAACCTTTGTTCGCCACATGATGGAGGCATTTGCCTACAAATCTATCAAATCTAACATTTACAGTTTCTCAAGCTGCTCTAATTGGGATTGCTGTATTCACTTGAAACT